>NW_027461923.1:495000-785668 GCF_050947455.1 Rhinoderma darwinii | reverse complement strand
CAAAAGCAACAAACAATGGCTTTTCACAAGCCCTCCAAAAATGTACCCTTTTTATTGGCAGATACCTGCCGGGGTTCTTCCATACATGGATGTAAAAGCAACAAGCAATGACTTTTCACAAGCCCTCCAAAAATTGACCCTTTTTTTTGGCAGATGCCTGCCGGGGTTCTTCCATACATGGATGTAAAAGCACCAAGCAATGGCTTTTCACAAGCCCTCCAAAAATTGATGCTTTTTTTGGCAGATGCCTGCCGGGGTTCTTCCATAGATGGATGTAAAAGCAACAAGCAATGACTTTTCACAAGCCCTCCAAAAATTTACCCTTTTTTTGGCAGATGCCTGCCGGGGTTCTTCCATACATGGATGTAATAGCAACAAGCAATGGCTTTTCACAAGCCCTTCAAAAATTGACCCTTTTTTTTGGCAGATGCCTGCCGGGGTTCTTCCATACATGGATGTAAAAGCAACAAGCAATGGCTTTTCACAAGCCCTCCAAAAATTGACCTTTTTTTGGCAGATGCCTGCCGGGGTTCTTCCATACATGGATGTAAAAGCAACAAGCAATGACTTTTCACAAGCCCTCCAAAAATTGACCCTTTTTTTTGGCAGATGCCTGCCGGGGTTCTTCCATACATGGATGTAAAAGCAACAAGCAATGGCTTTTCACAAGCCCTCCAAAAATTGACGCTTTTTTTGGCAGATAGCCGGGGTTCTTCCATACATGGATGTAAAAGCAACAAGCAATGGCTTTTCACAAGCCCTCCAAAAATTGACGCTTTTTTTGGCAGATGCCTGCCGGGGTTCTTCCATACATGGATGTAAAAGCAACAAGCAATGGCTTTTCACAAGCCCTCCAAAAATTGACCCTTTTTTTTGGCAGATGCCTGCCGGGGTTCTTCCATACATGGACGTAAAAGCAACAAGCAATGGCTTTTCACAAGCCCTCCAAAAATTGACCCTTTTTATTGGCAGATGCCTGCCGGGGTTCTTCCATAGATGGATGTAAAAGCAACAAGCAATGACTTTTCACAAGCCCTCCAAAAATTGACCCTTTTTTTTGGCAGATGCCTGCCGGGGTTCTTCCATACATGGATATAAAAGCAACAAGCAATGGCTTTTCACAAGCCCTCCAAAAATTTACGCTTTTTTGGCAGATGCCTGCCGGGGTTCTTCCATACATGGATCTAAAAGCAACAAGCAATGGCTTTTCACAAGCCCTCCAAAAATTGACTCTTTTTATTGGCAGATGCCTGCCGGGGTTCTTCCATACATGGATGTAAAAGCAACAAGCAATGGCTTTTCACAAGCCCTCCAAAAATTGACCCTTTTTATTGGCAGATGCCTGCCGGGGTTCTTCCATACATGGATGTAAAACCAACAAGCAATGACTTTTCACAAGCCCTCCAAAAATTGACCCTTTTTTTGGCAGATGACTGCCGGGGTTCTTCCATAGATGGATGTAAAAGCAACAAGCAATGACTTTTCACAAGCCCTCCAAAAATTTACTCTTTTTATTGGCAGATGCCTGCCGGGGTTCTTCCATACATGGAGGTAAAAGCAACAAGCAATGACTTTTCACAAGCCCTCCAAAAATTGACGCTTTTTTTGGCAGATGCCTGCCGGGGTTCTTCCATACATGGATGTAAAAGCAACAAGCAATGACTTTTCACAAGCCCTCCAAAAATTGACGCTTTTTTTGGCAGATGCCTGCCGGGGTTCTTCCATACATGGATGTAAAAGCAACAAGCAATGACTTTTCACAAGCCCTCCAAAAATGTAACCTTTTTTTTGGCAGATGCCTGCCGGGGTTCTTCCATACATGGATGTAAAAGCAACAAGCAATGGCTTTTCACAAGCCCTCCAAAAATTGACGCTTTTTTTGGCAGATGCCTGCCGGGGTTCTTCCATACATGGATGTAAAAGCAACAAGCAATGACTTTTCACAAGCCCTCCAAAAATTGACGCTTTTTTTGGCAGATGCCTGCCGGGGTTCTTCCATACATGGATGTAAAAGCAACAAGCAATGGCTTTTCACAAGCCCTCCAAAAATTGACTCTTTTTATTGGCAGATGCCTGCCGGGGTTCTTCCATACATGGATGTAAAAGCAACAAGCAATGGCTTTTCACAAGCCCTCCAAAAATTGACCCTTTTTATTGGCAGATGCCTGCCGGGGTTCTTCCATACATGGATGTAAAACCAACAAGCAATGACTTTTCACAAGCCCTCCAAAAATTGACCCTTTTTTTGGCAGATGACTGCCGGGGTTCTTCCATAGATGGATGTAAAAGCAACAAGCAATGACTTTTCACAAGCCCTCCAAAAATTTACTCTTTTTATTGGCAGATGCCTGCCGGGGTTCTTCCATACATGGATGTAAAAGCAACAAGCAATGACTTTTCACAAGCCCTCCAAAAATTGTCGCTTTTTTTGGCAGATGCCTGCCGGGGTTCTTCCATACATGGATGTAAAAGCAACAAGCAATGACTTTTCACAAGCCCTCCAAAAATGTAACCTTTTTTTTGGCAGATGCCTGCCGGGGTTCTTCCATACATGGATGTAAAAGCAACAAGCAATGGCTTTTCACAAGCCCTCCAAAAATTGACGCTTTTTTTGGCAGATGCCTGCCGGGGTTCTTCCATACATGGATGTAAAAGCAACAAGCAATGACTTTTCACAAGCCCTCCAAAAATTGACGCTTTTTTTGGCAGATGCCTGCCGGGGTTCTTCCATACATGGATGTAAAAGCAACAAGCAATGACTTTTCACAAGCCCTCCAAAAATGTAACCTTTTTTTTGGCAGATGCCTGCCGGGGTTCTTCCATACATGGATGTAAAAGCAACAAGCAATGGCTTTTCACAAGCCCTCCAAAAATTGACGCTTTTTTTGGCAGATGCCTGCCGGGGTTCTTCCATACATGGATGTAAAAGCAACAAGCAATGGCTTTTCACAAGCCCTCCAAAAATTGACCCTTTTTTTTGGCAGATGCCTGCCGGGGTTCTTCCATACATGCATGTAAAAGCAACAAGCAATGGCTTTTCACAAGCCCTCCAAAAATTGACCCTTTTTAATGGCAGATGCCTGCCGGGGTTCTTCCATACATGGATGTAAAAGCAACAAGCAATGGCTTTTCACAAGCCCTCCAAAAATTGACGCTTTTTTTGGCAGATGCCTGCCGGGGTTCTTCCATACATGGACGTAAAAGCAACAAGCAATGGCTTTTCACAAGCCCTCCAAAAATTGACCCTTTTTATTGGCAGATGCCTGCCGGGGTTCTTCCATAGATGGATGTAAAAGCAACAAGCAATGACTTTTCACAAGCCCTCCAAAAATTGACCCTTTTTTTGGCAGATGCCTGCCGGGGTTCTTCCATACATGGATATAAAAGCAACAAGCAATGGCTTTTCACAAGCCCTCCAAAAATTTACGCTTTTTTTGGCAGATGCCTGCCGGGGTTCTTCCATACATGGATCTAAAAGCAACAAGCAATGGCTTTTCACAAGCCCTCCAAAAATTGACCCTTTTTATTGGCAGATGCCTGCCGGGGTTCTTCCATACATGCATGTAAAAGCAACAAGCAATGGCTTTTCACAAGCCCTCCAAAAATTGACGCCTTTTTTGGCAGATGCCTGCCGGGGTTCTTCCATAGATGGATGTAAAAGCAACAAGCAATGACTTTTCATAAGCCCTCCAAAAATTGACCCTTTTTTTTGGCAGATGCCTGCCGGGGTTCTTCCATACATGGATGTAAAAGCAACAAGCGATGACTTTTCACAAGCCCTCCAAAAATTGACCCTTTTTTTGGCAGATGCCTGCCGGGGTTCTTCCATAGATGGATGTAAAAGCAACAAGCAATGACTTATCACAAGCCCTCCAAAAATGTACGCTTTTTTTGGCAGATGCCTGCCGGGGTTCTTCCATAGATGGATGTAAAAGCAACAAGCAATGACTTTTCAAAAGCCATCCAAAAATTTACTCTTTTTATTGGCAGATGCCTGCCGGGGTTCTTCCATACATGGATGTAAAAGCAACAAGCAATGGCTTTTCACAAGCCCTCCAAAAATTGACCCTTTTTTTTGGCAGATGCCTGCCGGGGTTCTTCCATACATGGACGTAAAAGCAACAAACAATGGCTTTTCACAAGCCCTCCAAAAATTGACGCTTTTTTTGGCAGATGCCTGCCGGGGTTCTTCCATAGATGGATGTAAAAGCAACAAGCAATGACATTTCAAAAGCCCTCCAAAAATTTACTCTTTTTATTGGCAGATGCCTGCCGGGGTTCTTCCATACATGGATGTAAAAGCAACAAGCAATGGCTTTTCACAAGCCCTCCAAAAATTTACGCTTTTTTTTTCAGATGCCTGCCGGGGTTCTTCCATACATGGATGCAAAAGCAACAAACAATGGCTTTTCACAAGCCCTCCAAAAATGTACCCTTTTTATTGGCAGATACCTGCCGGGGTTCTTCCATACATGGATGTAAAAGCAACAAGCAATGACTTTTCACAAGCCCTCCAAAAATTGACCCTTTTTTTTGGCAGATGCCTGCCGGGGTTCTTCCATACATGGATGTAAAAGCAACAAGCAATGGCTTTTCACAAGCCCTCCAAAAATTGACCCTTTTTATTGGCAGATGCCTGCCGGGGTTCTTCCATACATGGATGTAAAAGCACCAAGCAATGGCTTTTCACAAGCCCTCCAAAAATTGACCCTTTTTTTTGGCAGATGCATGCCGGGGTTCTTCCATACATGGATGTAAAAGCAACAATCAATGGCTTTTCACAAGCCCTCCTAAAATTGACCCTTTTTTTTGGCAGATGCCTGCCGGGGTTCTTCCATAGATGGATGTAAAAGCAACAAGCAATGACTTTTCACAAGCCCTCCAAAAATTTACAATTTTTATTGGCAGATGCCTGCCGGGGTTCTTGTATACATGGATGTAAAAGCAACAAGCAATGGCTTTTCACAAGCCCTCCAAAATTTGACGCTTTTTTTGGCAGATGCCTGCCGGGGTTCTTCCATACATGGATGTAAAAGCAACAAGCAATGACTTTTCACAAGCCCTCCAAAAATTGACCCTTTTTTTTGGCAGATGCCTGCCGGGGTTCTTCCATACATGGATGTAAAAGCAACAAGCAATGGCTTTTCACAAGCCCTCCAAAAATTGACCCTTTTTATTGGCAGATGTCTGCCGGGGTTCTTCCATACATAGATGTAAAAGCAACAATCAATGGCTTTTCACAAGTACTCCAAATATTTACCCTTTTTTTGGCAGATACCTGCCGGGGTTCTTCCATAGATGGATGTAAAAGCAACAAGCAATGGCTTTTCACAAGCCCTCCAAAAATTGACCCTTTTTTTTGGCAGATGCATGCCGGGGTTCTTCCATACATGGATGTAAAAGCAACAATCAATGGCTTTTCACAAGCCCTCCATAAATTGACCCTTTTTTTTGGCAGATGCCTGCCGGGGTTCTTCCATAGATGGATGTAAAAGCAACAAGCAATGACTTTTCACAAGCCCTCCAAAAATTTACAATTTTTATTGGCAGATGCCTGCCGGGGTTCTTGCATACATGGATGTAAAAGCAACAAGCAATGGCTTTTCACAAGCCCTCCAAAATTTGACGCTTTTTTTGGCAGATGCCTGCCGGGGTTCTTCCATACATGGATGTAAAAGCAACAAGCAATGACTTTTCACAAGCCCTCCAAAAATTGACCCTTTTTTTTGGCAGATGCCTGCCGGGGTTCTTCCATACATGGATGTAAAACCAACAAGCAATGACTTTTCACAAGCCCTCCAAAAATGTACGCTTTTTTTGGCAGATGCCTGCCGGGGTTCTTCCATAGATGGATGTAAAAGCAACAAGCAATGACTTTTCACAAGCCCTCCAAAAATGTACTCTTTTTATTGGCAGATGCCTGCCGGGGTTCTTCCATACATGGATGTAAAAGCAACAAGCAATGACTTTTCACAAGCCCTCCAAAAATTGACGCTTTTTTTGGCAGATGCCTGCCGGGGTTCTTCCATACATGGATGTAAAAGAAACAAGCAATGACTTTTCACAAGCCCTCCAAAAATGTAACCTTTTTTTTGGCAGATGCCTGCCGGGGTTCTTCCATACATGGATGTAAAAGCAACAAGCAATGGCTTTTCACAAGCCCTGCAAAAATTTACTCTTTTTATTGGCAGATGCCTGCCGGGGTTCTTCCATACATGGATGTAAAAGCAACAAGCAATGACTTTTCACAAGCCCTCCAAAAATTGACCCTTTTTTTCGCAGATACCTGCCGGGGTTCTTCCATAGATGGATGTAAAAGCAACAAGCAATGGCTTTTCACAAGCCCTCCAAAAATTGACCCTTTTTTTTGGCAGATGCCTGCCGGGGTTCTTCCATACATAGATGTAAAAGCAACAAGCAATGACTTTTCACAAGCCCTCCAAAAATTGACCCTTTTTTTTGGCAGATGCCTGCCGGGGTTCTTCCATACATGGATGTAAAAGCAACAAGCAATGGCTTTTCACAAGCCCTCCAAAAATTGACGCTTTTTTTGGCAGATGCCTGCCGGGGTTCTTCCATAGATGGATGTAAAAGCAACAAGCAATGGCTTTTCACAAGCCCTCCAAAAATTGACCCTTTTTTTGGCAGATGCCTGCCGGGGTTCTTCCATACATGGATGTAAAAGCAACAAGCAATGGCTTTTCACAAGCCCTCCAAAAATTGACGCTTTTTTTGGCAGATGCCTGCCGGGGTTCTTCCATACATGGATGTAAAAGCAACAAGCAATGACTTTTCACAAGCCCTCCAAAAACTGACCCTTTTTTTGGGCAGATGCCTGCCGGGGTTCTTCCATACATGGATGTAAAAGCAACAAGCAATGACTTTTCACAAGCCCTCCAAAAACTGACCCTTTTTTTGGGCAGATGCCTGCCGGGGTTCTTCCATAGATGGATGTAAAAGCAACAAGCAATGACTTTTCACAAGCCCTCTAAAAATTGACCCTTTTTTTTGGCAGATGCCTGCCGGGGTTCTTCCATACATGGATGTAAAAGCAACAAGCAATGGCTTTTCACAAGCCCTCCAAAAATTGACCCTTTTTATTGGCAGATGTCTGCCGGGGTTCTTCCATACATAGATGTAAAAGCAACAAGCAATGGCTTTTCACAAGTACTCCAAATATTTACCCTTTTTTTGGCAGATGCATGCCGGGGTTCTTCCATACATGGATGTAAAAGCAACAATCAATGGCTTTTCACAAGCCCTCCAAAAATTGACCCTTTTTTTTGGCAGATGCCTGCCGGGGTTCTTCCATACATGGATGTAAAAGCAACAAGCAATGGCTTTTCACAAGCCCTGCAAAAATTTACTCTTTTTATTGGCAGATGCCTGCCGGGGTTCTTCCATACATGGATGTAAAAGCAACAAGCAATGGCTTTTCACAAGCCCTCCAAAAATTGACCCTTTTTTTTGGCAGATGCCTGCCGGGGTTCTTCCATACATGGATGTAAAAGCAACAAGCAATGGCTTTTCACAAGCCCTCCAAAAATTGACCCTTTTTTTTGGCAGATGCCTGCCGGGGTTCTTCCATACATGGATGTAAAAGCAACAAGCAATGGCTTTTCACAAGCCCTCCAAAAATTGACGCTTTTTTTGGCAGATGCCTGCCGGGGTTCTTCCATAGATGGATGTAAAAGCAACAAGCAATGGCTTTTCACAAGCCCTCCAAAAATTGACCCTTTTTTTGGCAGATGCCTGCCGGGGTTCTTCCATACATGGATGTAAAAGCAACAAGCAATGGCTTTTCACAAGCCCTCCAAAAATTGACGCTTTTTTTGGCAGATGCCTGCCGGGGTTCTTCCATACATGGATGTAAAAGCAACAAGCAATGGCTTTTCACAAGCCCTCCAAAAATTGACGCTTTTTTTGGCAGATGCCTGCCGGGGTTCTTCCATAGATGGATGTAAAAGCAACAAGCAATGGCTTTTCACAAGCCCTCCAAAAATTGACCCTTTTTTTTGGCAGATGCCTGCCGGGGTTCTTCCATACATGGATGTAAAAGCAACAAGCAATGGCTTTTCACAAGCCCTCCAAAAATTGACGCTTTTTTTGGCAGATGCCTGCCGGGGTTCTTCCATAGATGGATGTAAAAGCAACAAGCAATGGCTTTTCACAAGCCCTCCAAAAATTGACCCTTTTTTTGGCAGATGCCTGCCGGGGTTCTTCCATACATGGATGTAAAAGCAACAAGCAATGGCTTTTCACAAGCCCTCCAAAAATTGACGCTTTTTTTGGCAGATGCCTGCCGGGGTTCTTCCATACATGGATGTAAAAGCAACAAGCAATGACTTTTCACAAGCCCTCCAAAAACTGACCCTTTTTTTGGGCAGATGCCTGCCGGGGTTCTTCCATACATGGATGTAAAAGCAACAAGCAATGACTTTTCACAAGCCCTCCAAAAACTGACCCTTTTTTTGGGCAGATGCCTGCCGGGGTTCTTCCATAGATGGATGTAAAAGCAACAAGCAATGACTTTTCACAAGCCCTCTAAAAATTGACCCTTTTTTTGGCAGATACATGCCGGGGTTCTTCCATACATGGATGTAAAAGTAACAAGCAATGGCTTTTCACAAGTCCTCCAAAAATTGACCCTTTTTATTGGCAGATGCCTGCCGGGGTTCTTCCATAGATGGATGTAAAAGCAACAAGCAATGACTTTTCACAAGCCCTCCAAAAATTGACGCTTTTTTTGGCAGATGCCTGCCGGGGTTCTTCCATACATGGATGTAAAAGCAACAAGCAATGGCTTTTCACAAGCCCTCCAAAAATTGACCCTTTTTTTTGGCAGATGCCTGCCGGGGTTCTTCCATACATGGATGTAAAAGCAACAAGCAATGGCTTTTCACAAGCCCTCCAAAAATTGACCCTTTTTATTGGCAGATGTCTGCCGGGGTTCTTCCATACATAGATGTAAAAGCAACAATCAATGGCTTTTCACAAGTACTCCAAATATTTACCCTTTTTTTGGCAGATACCTGCCGGGGTTCTTCCATAGATGGATGTAAAAGCAACAAGCAATGGCTTTTCACAAGCCCTCCAAAAATTGACCCTTTTTTTTGGCAGATGCATGCCGGGGTTCTTCCATACATGGATGTAAAAGCAACAATCAATGGCTTTTCACAAGCCCTCCTAAAATTGACCCTTTTTTTTGGCAGATGCCTGCCGGGGTTCTTCCATAGATGGATGTAAAAGCAACAAGCAATGACTTTTCACAAGCCCTCCAAAAATTTACAATTTTTATTGGCAGATGCCTGCCGGGGTTCTTGTATACATGGATGTAAAAGCAACAAGCAATGGCTTTTCACAAGCCCTCCAAAATTTGACGCTTTTTTTGGCAGATGCCTGCCGGGGTTCTTCCATACATGGATGTAAAAGCAACAAGCAATGACTTTTCACAAGCCCTCCAAAAATTGACCCTTTTTTTTGGCAGATGCCTGCCGGGGTTCTTCCATACATGGATGTAAAAGCAACAAGCAATGGCTTTTCACAAGCCCTCCAAAAATTGACCCTTTTTATTGGCAGATGTCTGCCGGGGTTCTTCCATACATAGATGTAAAAGCAACAATCAATGGCTTTTCACAAGTACTCCAAATATTTACCCTTTTTTTGGCAGATACCTGCCGGGGTTCTTCCATAGATGGATGTAAAAGCAACAAGCAATGGCTTTTCACAAGCCCTCCAAAAATTGACCCTTTTTTTTGGCAGATGCATGCCGGGGTTCTTCCATACATGGATGTAAAAGCAACAATCAATGGCTTTTCACAAGCCCTCCATAAATTGACCCTTTTTTTTGGCAGATGCCTGCCGGGGTTCTTCCATAGATGGATGTAAAAGCAACAAGCAATGACTTTTCACAAGCCCTCCAAAAATTTACAATTTTTATTGGCAGATGCCTGCCGGGGTTCTTGCATACATGGATGTAAAAGCAACAAGCAATGGCTTTTCACAAGCCCTCCAAAATTTGACGCTTTTTTTGGCAGATGCCTGCCGGGGTTCTTCCATACATGGATGTAAAAGCAACAAGCAATGACTTTTCACAAGCCCTCCAAAAATTGACCCTTTTTTTTGGCAGATGCCTGCCGGGGTTCTTCCATACATGGATGTAAAACCAACAAGCAATGACTTTTCACAAGCCCTCCAAAAATTTACGCTTTTTTTTTCAGATGCCTGCCGGGGTTCTTCCATACATGGATGCAAAAGCAACAAACAATGGCTTTTCACAAGCCCTCCAAAAATGTACCCTTTTTATTGGCAGATACCTGCCGGGGTTCTTCCATACATGGATGTAAAAGCAACAAGCAATGACTTTTCACAAGCCCTCCAAAAATTGACCCTTTTTTTTGGCAGATGCCTGCCGGGGTTCTTCCATACATGGATGTAAAAGCACCAAGCAATGGCTTTTCACAAGCCCTCCAAAAATTGATGCTTTTTTTGGCAGATGCCTGCCGGGGTTCTTCCATAGATGGATGTAAAAGCAACAAGCAATGACTTTTCACAAGCCCTCCAAAAATTTACCCTTTTTTTGGCAGATGCCTGCCGGGGTTCTTCCATACATGGATGTAATAGCAACAAGCAATGGCTTTTCACAAGCCCTTCAAAAATTGACCCTTTTTTTTTGGCAGATGCCTGCCGGGGTTCTTCCATACATGGATGTAAAAGCAACAAGCAATGGCTTTTCACAAGCCCTCCAAAAATTGACCTTTTTTGGCAGATGCCTGCCGGGGTTCTTCCATACATGGATGTAAAAGCAACAAGCAATGACTTTTCACAAGCCCTCCAAAAATTGACCCTTTTTTTTGGCAGATGCCTGCCGGGGTTCTTCCATACATGGATGTAAAAGCAACAAGCAATGGCTTTTCACAAGCCCTCCAAAAATTGACGCTTTTTTTGGCAGATAGCCGGGGTTCTTCCATACATGGATGTAAAAGCAACAAGCAATGGCTTTTCACAAGCCCTCCAAAAATTGACGCTTTTTTTGGCAGATGCCTGCCGGGGTTCTTCCATACATGGATGTAAAAGCAACAAGCAATGGCTTTTCACAAGCCCTCCAAAAATTGACCCTTTTTTTTGGCAGATGCCTGCCGGGGTTCTTCCATACATGGACGTAAAAGCAACAAGCAATGGCTTTTCACAAGCCCTCCAAAAATTGACCCTTTTTATTGGCAGATGCCTGCCGGGGTTCTTCCATAGATGGATGTAAAAGCAACAAGCAATGACTTTTCACAAGCCCTCCAAAAATTGACCCTTTTTTTTGGCAGATGCCTGCCGGGGTTCTTCCATACATGGATATAAAAGCAACAAGCAATGGCTTTTCACAAGCCCTCCAAAAATTTACGCTTTTTTTGGCAGATGCCTGCCGGGGTTCTTCCATACATGGATCTAAAAGCAACAAGCAATGGCTTTTCACAAGCCCTCCAAAAATTGACTCTTTTTATTGGCAGATGCCTGCCGGGGTTCTTCCATACATGGATGTAAAAGCAACAAGCAATGGCTTTTCACAAGCCCTCCAAAAATTGACCCTTTTTATTGGCAGATGCCTGCCGGGGTTCTTCCATACATGGATGTAAAACCAACAAGCAATGACTTTTCACAAGCCCTCCAAAAATTGACCCTTTTTTTGGCAGATGACTGCCGGGGTTCTTCCATAGATGGATGTAAAAGCAACAAGCAATGACTTTTCACAAGCCCTCCAAAAATTTACTCTTTTTATTGGCAGATGCCTGCCGGGGTTCTTCCATACATGGAGGTAAAAGCAACAAGCAATGACTTTTCACAAGCCCTCCAAAAATTGACGCTTTTTTTGGCAGATGCCTGCCGGGGTTCTTCCATACATGGATGTAAAAGCAACAAGCAATGACTTTTCACAAGCCCTCCAAAAATTGACGCTTTTTTTGGCAGATGCCTGCCGGGGTTCTTCCATACATGGATGTAAAAGCAACAAGCAATGACTTTTCACAAGCCCTCCAAAAATGTAACCTTTTTTTGGCAGATGCCTGCCGGGGTTCTTCCATACATGGATGTAAAAGCAACAAGCAATGGCTTTTCACAAGCCCTCCAAAAATTGACGCTTTTTTTGGCAGATGCCTGCCGGGGTTCTTCCATACATGGATGTAAAAGCAACAAGCAATGACTTTTCACAAGCCCTCCAAAAATTGACGCTTTTTTTGGCAGATGCCTGCCGGGGTTCTTCCATACATGGATGTAAAAGCAACAAGCAATGGCTTTTCACAAGCCCTCCAAAAATTGACTCTTTTTATTGGCAGATGGCCTGCCGGGGTTCTTCCATACATGGATGTAAAAGCAACAAGCAATGGCTTTTCACAAGCCCTCCAAAAATTGACCCTTTTTATTGGCAGATGCCTGCCGGGGTTCTTCCATACATGGATGTAAAACCAACAAGCAATGACTTTTCACAAGCCCTCCAAAAATTGACCCTTTTTTTGGCAGATGACTGCCGGGGTTCTTCCATAGATGGATGTAAAAGCAACAAGCAATGACTTTTCACAAGCCCTCCAAAAATTTACTCTTTTTATTGGCAGATGCCTGCCGGGGTTCTTCCATACATGGATGTAAAAGCAAGAAGCAATGACTTTTCACAAGCCCTCCAAAAATTGTCGCTTTTTTTGGCAGATGCCTGCCGGGGTTCTTCCATACATGGATGTAAAAGCAACAAGCAATGACTTTTCACAAGCCCTCCAAAAATGTAACCTTTTTTTTGGCAGATGCCTGCCGGGGTTCTTCCATACATGGATGTAAAAGCAACAAGCAATGGCTTTTCACAAGCCCTCCAAAAATTGACGCTTTTTTTGGCAGATGCCTGCCGGGGTTCTTCCATACATGGATGTAAAAGCAACAAGCAATGACTTTTCACAAGCCCTCCAAAAATTGACGCTTTTTTTGGCAGATGCCTGCCGGGGTTCTTCCATACATGGATGTAAAAGCAACAAGCAATGACTTTTCACAAGCCCTCCAAAAATGTAACCTTTTTTTTGGCAGATGCCTGCCGGGGTTCTTCCATACATGGATGTAAAAGCAACAAGCAATGGCTTTTCACAAGCCCTCCAAAAATTGACGCTTTTTTTGGCAGATGCCTGCCGGGGTTCTTCCATACATGGATGTAAAAGCAACAAGCAATGGCTTTTCACAAGCCCTCCAAAAATTGACCCTTTTTTTTGGCAGATGCCTGCCGGGGTTCTTCCATACATGCATGTAAAAGCAACAAGCAATGGCTTTTCACAAGCCCTCCAAAAATTGACCCTTTTTAATGGCAGATGCCTGCCGGGGTTCTTCCATACATGGATGTAAAAGCAACAAGCAATGGCTTTTCACAAGCCCTCCAAAAATTGACGCTTTTTTTGGCAGATGCCTGCCGGGGTTCTTCCATACATGGACGTAAAAGCAACAAGCAATGGCTTTTCACAAGCCCTCCAAAAATTGACCCTTTTTATTGGCAGATGCCTGCCGGGGTTCTTCCATAGATGGATGTAAAAGCAACAAGCAATGACTTTTCACAAGCCCTCCAAAAATTGACCCTTTTTTTTGGCAGATGCCTGCCGGGGTTCTTCCATACATGGATATAAAAGCAACAAGCAATGGCTTTTCACAAGCCCTCCAAAAATTTACGCTTTTTTTGGCAGATGCCTGCCGGGGTTCTTCCATACATGGATCTAAAAGCAACAAGCAATGGCTTTTCACAAGCCCTCCAAAAATTGACCCTTTTTATTGGCAGATGCCTGCCGGGGTTCTTCCATACATGCATGTAAAAGCAACAAGCAATGGCTTTTCACAAGCCCTCCAAAAATTGACGCCTTTTTTGGCAGATGCCTGCCGGGGTTCTTCCATAGATGGATGTAAAAGCAACAAGCAATGACTTTTCATAAGCCCTCCAAAAATTGACCCTTTTTTTTGGCAGATGCCTGCCGGGGTTCTTCCATACATGGATGTAAAAGCAACAAGCGATGACTTTTCACAAGCCCTCCAAAAATTGACCCTTTTTTTGGCAGATGCCTGCCGGGGTTCTTCCATAGATGGATGTAAAAGCAACAAGCAATGACTTATCACAAGCCCTCCAAAAATGTACGCTTTTTTTGGCAGATGCCTGCCGGGGTTCTTCCATAGATGGATGTAAAAGCAACAAGCAATGACTTTTCAAAAGCCATCCAAAAATTTACTCTTTTTATTGGCAGATGCCTGCCGGGGTTCTTCCATACATGGATGTAAAAGCAACAAGCAATGGCTTTTCACAAGCCCTCCAAAAATTGACCCTTTTTTTTGGCAGATGCCTGCCGGGGTTCTTCCATACATGGACGTAAAAGCAACAAACAATGGCTTTTCACAAGCCCTCCAAAAATTGACGCTTTTTTTGGCAGATGCCTGCCGGGGTTCTTCCATAGATGGATGTAAAAGCAACAAGCAATGACATTTCAAAAGCCCTCCAAAAATTTACTCTTTTTATTGGCAGATGCCTGCCGGGGTTCTTCCATACATGGATGTAAAAGCAACAAGCAATGGCTTTTCACAAGCCCTCCAAAAATTTACGCTTTTTTTTTCAGATGCCTGCCGGGGTTCTTCCATACATGGATGCAAAAGCAACAAACAATGGCTTTTCACAAGCCCTCCAAAAATGTACCCTTTTTATTGGCAGATACCTGCCGGGGTTCTTCCATACATGGATGTAAAAGCAACAAGCAATGACTTTTCACAAGCCCTCCAAAAATTGACCCTTTTTTTTGGCAGATGCCTGCCGGGGTTCTTCCATACATGGATGTAAAAGCAACAAGCAATGGCTTTTCACAAGCCCTCCAAAAATTGACCCTTTTTATTGGCAGATGCCTGCCGGGGTTCTTCCATACATGGATGTAAAAGCACCAAGCAATGGCTTTTCACAAGCCCTCCAAAAATTGATGCTTTTTTTGGCAGATGCCTGCCGGGGTTCTTCCATAGATGGATGTAAAAGCAACAAGCAATGACTTTTCACAAGCCCTCCAAAAATTTACCCTTTTTTTGGCAGATGCCTGCCGTGGTTCTTCCATACATGGATGTAAAAGCAACAAGCGATGACTTTTCACAAGCCCTCCAAAAATTGACCCTTTTATTGGCAGATGCCTGCCGGGGTTCTTCCATACATGCATGTAAAAGCAACAAGCAATGGCTTTTCACAAGCCCTCCAAAAATTGACGCCTTTTTTGGCAGATGCCTGCCGGGGTTCTTCCATAGATGGATGTAAAAGCAACAAGCAATGACTTTTCATAAGCCCTCCAAAAATTGACCCTTTTTTTTGGCAGATGCCTGCCGGGGTTCTTCCATACATGGATGTAAAAGCAACAAGCGATGACTTTTCACAAGCCCTCCAAAAATTGACCCTTTTTTTGGCAGATGCCTGCCGGGGTTCTTCCATAGATGGATGTAAAAGCAACAAGCAATGACTTATCACAAGCCCTCCAAAAATGTACGCTTTTTTTGGCAGATGCCTGCCGGGGTTCTTCCATAGATGGATGTAAAAGCAACAAGCAATGACTTTTCAAAAGCCATCCAAAAATTTACTCTTTTTATTGGCAGATGCCTGCCGGGGTTCTTCCATACATGGATGTAAAAGCAACAAGCAATGGCTTTTCACAAGCCCTCCAAAAATTGACCCTTTTTTTTGGCAGATGCCTGCCGGGGTTCTTCCATACATGGACGTAAAAGCAACAAACAATGGCTTTTCACAAGCCCTCCAAAAATTGACGCTTTTTTTGGCAGATGCCTGCCGGGGTTCTTCCATAGATGGATGTAAAAGCAACAAGCAATGACATTTCAAAAGCCCTCCAAAAATTTACTCTTTTTATTGGCAGATGCCTGCCGGGGTTCTTCCATACATGGATGTAAAAGCAACAAGCAATGGCTTTTCACAAGCCCTCCAAAAATTTACGCTTTTTTTTTCAGATGCCTGCCGGGGTTCTTCCATACATGGATGCAAAAGCAACAAACAATGGCTTTTCACAAGCCCTCCAAAAATGTACCCTTTTTATTGGCAGATACCTGCCGGGGTTCTTCCATACATGGATGTAAAAGCAACAAGCAATGACTTTTCACAAGCCCTCCAAAAATTGACCCTTTTTTTTGGCAGATGCCTGCCGGGGTTCTTCCATACATGGATGTAAAAGCAACAAGCAATGGCTTTTCACAAGCCCTCCAAAAATTGACCCTTTTTATTGGCAGATGCCTGCCGGGGTTCTTCCATACATGGATGTAAAAGCACCAAGCAATGGCTTTTCACAAGCCCTCCAAAAATTGATGCTTTTTTTGGCAGATGCCTGCCGGGGTTCTTCCATAGATGGATGTAAAAGCAACAAGCAATGACTTTTCACAAGCCCTCCAAAAATTTACCCTTTTTTTGGCAGATGCCTGCCGTGGTTCTTCCATACATGGATGTAATAGCAACAAGCAATGGCTTTTCACAAGCCCTTCAAAAATTGACCCTTTTTTTTGGCAGATGCCTGCCGGGGTTCTTCCATACATGGATGTAAAAGCAACAAGCAATGGCTTTTCACAAGCCCTCCAAAAATTGACCTTTTTTTGGCAGATGCCTGCCGGGGTTCTTCCATACATGGATGTAAAAGCAACAAGCAATGACTTTTCACAAGCCCTCCAAAAATTGACCCTTTTTTTTGGCAGATGCCTGCCGGGGTTCTTCCATACATGGATGTAAAAGCAACAAGCAATGGCTTTTCACAAGCCCTCCAAAAATTGACGCTTTTTTTGGCAGATGCCTGCCGGGGTTCTTCCATACATGGATGTAAAAGCAACAAGCAATGGCTTTTCACAAGCCCTCCAAAAATTGACGCTTTTTTTGGCAGATGCCTGCCGGGGTTCTTCCATACATGGATGTAAAAGCAACAAGCAATGGCTTTTCACAAGCCCTCCAAAAATTGACCCTTTTTTTTGGCAGATGCCTGCCGGGGTTCTTCCATACATGGACGTAAAAGCAACAAGCAATGGCTTTTCACAAGCCCTCCAAAAATTGACCCTTTTTATTGGCAGATGCCTGCCGGGGTTCTTCCATAGATGGATGTAAAAGCAACAAGCAATGACTTTTCACAAGCCCTCCAAAAATTGACCCTTTTTTTTGGCAGATGCCTGCCGGGGTTCTTCCATACATGGATATAAAAGCAACAAGCAATGGCTTTTCACAAGCCCTCCAAAAATTTACGCTTTTTTTGGCAGATGCCTGCCGGGGTTCTTCCATACATGGATCTAAAAGCAACAAGCAATGGCTTTTCACAAGCCCTCCAAAAATTGACTCTTTTTATTGGCAGATGCCTGCCGGGGTTCTTCCATACATGGATGTAAAAGCAACAAGCAATGGCTTTTCACAAGCCCTCCAAAAATTGACCCTTTTTATTGGCAGATGCCTGCCGGGTTCTTCCATACATGGATGTAAAACCAACAAGCAATGACTTTTCACAAGCCCTCCAAAAATTGACCCTTTTTTTGGCAGATGACTGCCGGGGTTCTTCCATAGATGGATGTAAAAGCAACAAGCAATGACTTTTCACAAGCCCTCCAAAAATTTACTCTTTTTATTGGCAGATGCCTGCCGGGGTTCTTCCATACATGGATGTAAAAGCAACAAGCAATGACTTTTCACAAGCCCTCCAAAAATTGACGCTTTTTTTGGCAGATGCCTGCCGGGGTTCTTCCATACATGGATGTAAAAGCAACAAGCAATGACTTTTCACAAGCCCTCCAAAAATGTAACCTTTTTTTTGGCAGATGCCTGCCGGGGTTCTTCCATACATGGATGTAAAAGCAACAAGCAATGGCTTTTCACAAGCCCTCCAAAAATTGACGCTTTTTTTGGCAGATGCCTGCCGGGGTTCTTCCATACATGGATGTAAAAGCAACAAGCAATGACTTTTCACAAGCCCTCCAAAAATTGACGCTTTTTTTGGCAGATGCCTGCCGGGGTTCTTCCATACATGGATGTAAAAGCAACAAGCAATGGCTTTTCACAAGCCCTCCAAAAATTGACTCTTTTTATTGGCAGATGCCTGCCGGGGTTCTTCCATACATGGATGTAAAAGCAACAAGCAATGGCTTTTCACAAGCCCTCCAAAAATTGACCCTTTTTATTGGCAGATGCCTGCCGGGGTTCTTCCATACATGGATGTAAAACCAACAAGCAATGACTTTTCACAAGCCCTCCAAAAATTGACCCTTTTTTTGGCAGATGACTGCCGGGGTTCTTCCATAGATGGATGTAAAAGCAACAAGCAATGACTTTTCACAAGCCCTCCAAAAATTTACTCTTTTTATTGGCAGATGCCTGCCGGGGTTCTTCCATACATGGATGTAAAAGCAAGAAGCAATGACTTTTCACAAGCCCTCCAAAAATTGACGCTTTTTTTGGCAGATGCCTGCCGGGGTTCTTCCATACATGGATGTAAAAGCAACAAGCAATGACTTTTCACAAGCCCTCCAAAAATGTAACCTTTTTTTTGGCAGATGCCTGCCGGGGTTCTTCCATACATGGATGTAAAAGCAACAAGCAATGGCTTTTCACAAGCCCTCCAAAAATTGACGCTTTTTTTGGCAGATGCCTGCCGGGGTTCTTCCATACATGGATGTAAAAGCAACAAGCAATGACTTTTCACAAGCCCTCCAAAAATTGACGCTTTTTTTGGCAGATGCCTGCCGGGGTTCTTCCATACATGGATGTAAAAGCAACAAGCAATGACTTTTCACAAGCCCTCCAAAAATGTAACCTTTTTTTTGGCAGATGCCTGCCGGGGTTCTTCCATACATGGATGTAAAAGCAACAAG
The DNA here is from genome assembly GCF_050947455.1 of Rhinoderma darwinii. Taxonomy (NCBI): domain Eukaryota; kingdom Metazoa; phylum Chordata; class Amphibia; order Anura; family Rhinodermatidae; genus Rhinoderma; species Rhinoderma darwinii. The sequence goes on along the minus strand of NW_027461923.1, from coordinate 766,807 downwards.
CAATGGCTTTTCACAAGCCCTCCAAAAATTGACCCTTTTTTTGGCAGATGCCTGCCGGGGTTCTTCCATACATGGACGTAAAAGCAACAAACAATGGCTTTTCACAAGCCCTCCAAAAATTGACGCTTTTTTTGGCAGATGCCTGCCGGGGTTCTTCCATAGATGGATGTAAAAGCAACAAGCAATGACATTTCAAAAGCCCTCCAAAAATTTACTCTTTTTATTGGCAGATGCCTGCCGGGGTTCTTCCATACATGGATGTAAAAGCAACAAGCAATGGCTTTTCACAAGCCCTCCAAAAATTTACGCTTTTTTTTTCAGATGCCTGCCGGGGTTCTTCCATACATGGATGCAAAAGCAACAAACAATGGCTTTTCACAAGCCCTCCAAAAATGTACCCTTTTTATTGGCAGATACCTGCCGGGGTTCTTCCATACATGGATGTAAAAGCAACAAGCAATGACTTTTCACAAGCCCTCCAAAAATTGACCCTTTTTTTTGGCAGATGCCTGCCGGGGTTCTTCCATACATGGATGTAAAAGCAACAAGCAATGGCTTTTCACAAGCCCTCCAAAAATTGACCCTTTTTATTGGCAGATGCCTGCCGGGGTTCTTCCATACATGGATGTAAAAGCACCAAGCAATGGCTTTTCACAAGCCCTCCAAAAATTGATGCTTTTTTTGGCAGATGCCTGCCGGGGTTCTTCCATAGATGGATGTAAAAGCAACAAGCAATGACTTTTCACAAGCCCTCCAAAAATTTACCCTTTTTTTGGCAGATGCCTGCCGTGGTTCTTCCATACATGGATGTAAAAGCAACAAGCGATGACTTTTCACAAGCCCTCCAAAAATTGACCCTTTTTATTGGCAGATGCCTGCCGGGGTTCTTCCATACATGCATGTAAAAGCAACAAGCAATGGCTTTTCACAAGCCCTCCAAAAATTGACGCCTTTTTTGGCAGATGCCTGCCGGGGTTCTTCCATAGATGGATGTAAAAGCAACAAGCAATGACTTTTCATAAGCCCTCCAAAAATTGACCCTTTTTTTTGGCAGATGCCTGCCGGGGTTCTTCCATACATGGATGTAAAAGCAACAAGCGATGACTTTTCACAAGCCCTCCAAAAATTGACCCTTTTTTTGGCAGATGCCTGCCGGGGTTCTTCCATAGATGGATGTAAAAGCAACAAGCAATGACTTATCACAAGCCCTCCAAAAATGTACGCTTTTTTTGGCAGATGCCTGCCGGGGTTCTTCCATAGATGGATGTAAAAGCAACAAGCAATGACTTTTCAAAAGCCATCCAAAAATTTACTCTTTTTATTGGCAGATGCCTGCCGGGGTTCTTCCATACATGGATGTAAAAGCAACAAGCAATGGCTTTTCACAAGCCCTCCAAAAATTGACCCTTTTTTTTGGCAGATGCCTGCCGGGGTTCTTCCATACATGGACGTAAAAGCAACAAACAATGGCTTTTCACAAGCCCTCCAAAAATTGACGCTTTTTTTGGCAGATGCCTGCCGGGGTTCTTCCATAGATGGATGTAAAAGCAACAAGCAATGACATTTCAAAAGCCCTCCAAAAATTTACTCTTTTTATTGGCAGATGCCTGCCGGGGTTCTTCCATACATGGATGTAAAAGCAACAAGCAATGGCTTTTCACAAGCCCTCCAAAAATTTACGCTTTTTTTTTCAGATGCCTGCCGGGGTTCTTCCATACATGGATGCAAAAGCAACAAACAATGGCTTTTCACAAGCCCTCCAAAAATGTACCCTTTTTATTGGCAGATACCTGCCGGGGTTCTTCCATACATGGATGTAAAAGCAACAAGCAATGACTTTTCACAAGCCCTCCAAAAATTGACCCTTTTTTTTGGCAGATGCCTGCCGGGGTTCTTCCATACATGGATGTAAAAGCAACAAGCAATGGCTTTTCACAAGCCCTCCAAAAATTGACCCTTTTTATTGGCAGATGCCTGCCGGGGTTCTTCCATACATGGATGTAAAAGCACCAAGCAATGGCTTTTCACAAGCCCTCCAAAAATTGATGCTTTTTTTGGCAGATGCCTGCCGGGGTTCTTCCATAGATGGATGTAAAAGCAACAAGCAATGACTTTTCACAAGCCCTCCAAAAATTTACCCTTTTTTTGGCAGATGCCTGCCGTGGTTCTTCCATACATGGATGTAATAGCAACAAGCAATGGCTTTTCACAAGCCCTTCAAAAATTGACCCTTTTTTTTGGCAGATGCCTGCCGGGGTTCTTCCATACATGGATGTAAAAGCAACAAGCAATGGCTTTTCACAAGCCCTCCAAAAATTGACCTTTTTTTGGCAGATGCCTGCCGGGGTTCTTCCATACATGGATGTAAAAGCAACAAGCAATGACTTTTCACAAGCCCTCCAAAAATTGACCCTTTTTTTTGGCAGATGCCTGCCGGGGTTCTTCCATACATGGATGTAAAAGCAACAAGCAATGGCTTTTCACAAGCCCTCCAAAAATTGACGCTTTTTTTGGCAGATGCCTGCCGGGGTTCTTCCATACATGGATGTAAAAGCAACAAGCAATGGCTTTTCACAAGCCCTCCAAAAATTGACGCTTTTTTTGGCAGATGCCTGCCGGGGTTCTTCCATACATGGATGTAAAAGCAACAAGCAATGGCTTTTCACAAGCCCTCCAAAAATTGACCCTTTTTTTTGGCAGATGCCTGCCGGGGTTCTTCCATACATGGACGTAAAAGCAACAAGCAATGGCTTTTCACAAGCCCTCCAAAAATTGACCCTTTTTATTGGCAGATGCCTGCCGGGGTTCTTCCATAGATGGATGTAAAAGCAACAAGCAATGACTTTTCACAAGCCCTCCAAAAATTGACCCTTTTTTTTGGCAGATGCCTGCCGGGGTTCTTCCATACATGGATATAAAAGCAACAAGCAATGGCTTTTCACAAGCCCTCCAAAAATTTACGCTTTTTTTGGCAGATGCCTGCCGGGGTTCTTCCATACATGGATCTAAAAGCAACAAGCAATGGCTTTTCACAAGCCCTCCAAAAATTGACTCTTTTTATTGGCAGATGCCTGCCGGGGTTCTTCCATACATGGATGTAAAAGCAACAAGCAATGGCTTTTCACAAGCCCTCCAAAAATTGACCCTTTTTATTGGCAGATGCCTGCCGGGGTTCTTCCATACATGGATGTAAAACCAACAAGCAATGACTTTTCACAAGCCCTCCAAAAATTGACCCTTTTTTTGGCAGATGACTGCCGGGGTTCTTCCATAGATGGATGTAAAAGCAACAAGCAATGACTTTTCACAAGCCCTCCAAAAATTTACTCTTTTTATTGGCAGATGCCTGCCGGGGTTCTTCCATACATGGATGTAAAAGCAACAAGCAATGACTTTTCACAAGCCCTCCAAAAATTGACGCTTTTTTTGGCAGATGCCTGCCGGGGTTCTTCCATACATGGATGTAAAAGCAACAAGCAATGACTTTTCACAAGCCCTCCAAAAATGTAACCTTTTTTTTGGCAGATGCCTGCCGGGGTTCTTCCATACATGGATGTAAAAGCAACAAGCAATGGCTTTTCACAAGCCCTCCAAAAATTGACGCTTTTTTTGGCAGATGCCTGCCGGGGTTCTTCCATACATGGATGTAAAAGCAACAAGCAATGACTTTTCACAAGCCCTCCAAAAATTGACGCTTTTTTTGGCAGATGCCTGCCGGGGTTCTTCCATACATGGATGTAAAAGCAACAAGCAATGGCTTTTCACAAGCCCTCCAAAAATTGACTCTTTTTATTGGCAGATGCCTGCCGGGGTTCTTCCATACATGGATGTAAAAGCAACAAGCAATGGCTTTTCACAAGCCCTCCAAAAATTGACCCTTTTTATTGGCAGATGCCTGCCGGGGTTCTTCCATACATGGATGTAAAACCAACAAGCAATGACTTTTCACAAGCCCTCCAAAAATTGACCCTTTTTTTGGCAGATGACTGCCGGGGTTCTTCCATAGATGGATGTAAAAGCAACAAGCAATGACTTTTCACAAGCCCTCCAAAAATTTACTCTTTTTATTGGCAGATGCCTGCCGGGGTTCTTCCATACATGGATGTAAAAGCAAGAAGCAATGACTTTTCACAAGCCCTCCAAAAATTGACGCTTTTTTTGGCAGATGCCTGCCGGGGTTCTTCCATACATGGATGTAAAAGCAACAAGCAATGACTTTTCACAAGCCCTCCAAAAATGTAACCTTTTTTTTGGCAGATGCCTGCCGGGGTTCTTCCATACATGGATGTAAAAGCAACAAGCAATGGCTTTTCACAAGCCCTCCAAAAATTGACGCTTTTTTTGGCAGATGCCTGCCGGGGTTCTTCCATACATGGATGTAAAAGCAACAAGCAATGACTTTTCACAAGCCCTCCAAAAATTGACGCTTTTTTTGGCAGATGCCTGCCGGGGTTCTTCCATACATGGATGTAAAAGCAACAAGCAATGACTTTTCACAAGCCCTCCAAAAATGTAACCTTTTTTTTGGCAGATGCCTGCCGGGGTTCTTCCATACATGGATGTAAAAGCAACAAGCAATGGCTTTTCACAAGCCCTCCAAAAATTGACGCTTTTTTTGGCAGATGCCTGCCGGGGTTCTTCCATACATGGATGTAAAAGCAACAAGCAATGGCTTTTCACAAGCCCTCCAAAAATTGACCCTTTTTTTTGGCAGATGCCTGCCGGGGTTCTTCCATACATGCATGTAAAAGCAACAAGCAATGGCTTTTCACAAGCCCTCCAAAAATTGACGCCTTTTTTGGCAGATGCCTGCCGGGGTTCTTCCATAGATGGATGTAAAAGCAACAAGCAATGACTTTTCATAAGCCCTCCAAAAATTGACCCTTTTTTTTGGCAGATGCCTGCCGGGGTTCTTCCATACATGGATGTAAAAGCAACAAGCGATGACTTTTCACAAGCCCTCCAAAAATTTACCCTTTTTATTGGCAGATGCCTGCCGGGGTTCTTCCATAGATGGATGTAAAAGCAACAAGCAATGACTTTTCACAAGCCCTCCAAAAATGTACGCTTTTTTTGGCAGATGCCTGCCGGGGTTCTTCCATACATGGATGTAAAAGCAACAAGCAATGACTTTTCAAAAGCCATCCAAAAATTTACTCTTTTTATTGGCAGATGCCTGCCGGGGTTCTTCCATACATGGATGTAAAAGCAACAAGCAATGGCTTTTCACAAGCCCTCCAGAAATTGACCCTTTTTATTGGCAGATGCCTGCCGGGGTTCTTCCATAGATGGATGTAAAAGCAACAAGCAATGACTTTTCACAAGCCCTCCAAAAATTGACCCTTTTTTTTGGCAGATGCCTGCCGGGGTTCTTCCATACATGGATATAAAAGCAACAAGCAATGGCTTTTCACAAGCCCTCCAAAAATTTACGCTTTTTTTGGCAGATGCCTGCCGGGGTTCTTCCATACATGGATCTAAAAGCAACAAGCAATGGCTTTTCACAAGCCCTCCAAAAATTGACTCTTTTTATTGGCAGATGCCTGCCGGGGTTCTTCCATACATGGATGTAAAAGCAACAAGCAATGGCTTTTCACAAGCCCTCCAAAAATTGACCCTTTTTATTGGCAGATGCCTGCCGGGGTTCTTCCATACATGGATGTAAAACCAACAAGCAATGACTTTTCACAAGCCCTCCAAAAATTGACCCTTTTTTTGGCAGATGACTGCCGGGGTTCTTCCATAGATGGATGTAAAAGCAACAAGCAATGACTTTTCACAAGCCCTCCAAAAATTTACTCTTTTTATTGGCAGATGCCTGCCGGGGTTCTTCCATACATGGATGTAAAAGCAACAAGCAATGACTTTTCACAAGCCCTCCAAAAATTGACGCTTTTTTTGGCAGATGCCTGCCGGGGTTCTTCCATACATGGATGTAAAAGCAACAAGCAATGACTTTTCACAAGCCCTCCAAAAATGTAACCTTTTTTTTGGCAGATGCCTGCCGGGGTTCTTCCATACATGGATGTAAAAGCAACAAGCAATGACTTTTCAAAAGCCATCCAAAAATTTACTCTTTTTATTGGCAGATGCCTGCCGGGGTTCTTCCATACATGGATGTAAAAGCAACAAGCAATGGCTTTTCACAAGCCCTCCAAAAATTGACCCTTTTTATTGGCAGATGCCTGCCGGGGTTCTTCCATAGATGGATGTAAAAGCAACAAGCAATGACTTTTCACAAGCCCTCCAAAAATTGACCCTTTTTTTGGGCAGATGCCTGCCGGGGTTCTTCCATACATGGATATAAAAGCAACAAGCAATGGCTTTTCACAAGCCCTCCAAAAATTTACGCTTTTTTTGGCAGATGCCTGCCGGGGTTCTTCCATACATGGATCTAAAAGCAACAAGCAATGGCTTTTCACAAGCCCTCCAAAAATTGACTCTTTTTATTGGCAGATGCCTGCCGGGGTTCTTCCATACATGGATGTAAAAGCAACAAGCAATGGCTTTTCACAAGCCCTCCAAAAATTGACCCTTTTTATTGGCAGATGCCTGCCGGGGTTCTTCCATACATGGATGTAAAACCAACAAGCAATGACTTTTCACAAGCCCTCCAAAAATTGACCCTTTTTTTGGCAGATGACTGCCGGGGTTCTTCCATAGATGGATGTAAAAGCAACAAGCAATGACTTTTCACAAGCCCTCCAAAAATTTACTCTTTTTATTGGCAGATGCCTGCCGGGGTTCTTCCATACATGGATGTAAAAGCAACAAGCAATGACTTTTCACAAGCCCTCCAAAAATTGACGCTTTTTTTGGCAGATGCCTGCCGGGGTTCTTCCATACATGGATGTAAAAGCAACAAGCAATGACTTTTCACAAGCCCTCCAAAAATGTAACCTTTTTTTTGGCAGATGCCTGCCGGGGTTCTTCCATACATGGATGTAAAAGCAACAAGCAATGGCTTTTCACAAGCCCTCCAAAAATTGACGCTTTTTTTGGCAGATGCCTGCCGGGGTTCTTCCATACATGGATGTAAAAGCAACAAGCAATGACTTTTCACAAGCCCTCCAAAAATTGACGCTTTTTTTGGCAGATGCCTGCCGGGGTTCTTCCATACATGGATGTAAAAGCAACAAGCAATGACTTTTCACAAGCCCTCCAAAAATGTAACCTTTTTTTTGGCAGATGCCTGCCGGGGTTCTTCCATACATGGATGTAAAAGCAACAAGCAATGGCTTTTCACAAGCCCTCCAAAAATTGACGCTTTTTTTGGCAGATGCCTGCCGGGGTTCTTCCATACATGGATGTAAAAGCAACAAGCAATGGCTTTTCACAAGCCCTCCAAAAATTGACCCTTTTTTTTGGCAGATGCCTGCCGGGGTTCTTCCATACATGCATGTAAAAGCAACAAGCAATGGCTTTTCACAAGCCCTCCAAAAATTGACGCCTTTTTTGGCAGATGCCTGCCGGGGTTCTTCCATAGATGGATGTAAAAGCAACAAGCAATGACTTTTCATAAGCCCTCCAAAAATTGACCCTTTTTTTTGGCAGATGCCTGCCGGGGTTCTTCCATACATGGATGTAAAAGCAACAAGCGATGACTTTTCACAAGCCCTCCAAAAATGTACCCTTTTTATTGGCAGATGCCTGCCGGGGTTCTTCCATAGATGGATGTAAAAGCAACAAGCAATGACTTTTCACAAGCCCTCCAAAAATGTACGCTTTTTTTGGCAGATGCCTGCCGGGGTTCTTCCATACATGGATGTAAAAGCAACAAGCAATGACTTTTCAAAAGCCATCCAAAAATTTACTCTTTTTATTGGCAGATGCCTGCCGGGGTTCTTCCATACATGGATGTAAAAGCAACAAGCAATGACTTTTCACAAGCCCTCCAAAAATTGACCCTTTTTTTTGGCAGATGCCTGCCGGGGTTCTTCCATACATGGACGTAAAAGCAACAAACAATGGCTTTTCACAAGCCCTCCAAAAATTGACGCTTTTTTTGGCAGATACCTGCCGGGGTTCTTCCATACATGGACGTAAAAGCAACAAGCAATGGCTTTTCACAAGCCCTCCAAAAATTGACCCTTTTTAATGGCAGATGCCTGCCGGGGTTCTTCCATACATGGATGTAAAAGCAACAAGCAATGGCTTTTCACAAGCCCTCCAAAAATTGACGCTTTTTTTGGCAGATGCCTGCCGGGGTTCTTCCATACATGGACGTAAAAGCAACAAGCAATGGCTTTTCACAAGCCCTCCAAAAATTGACCCTTTTTATTGGCAGATGCCTGCCGGAGTTCTTCCATAGATGGATGTAAAAGCAACAAGCAATGACTTTTCACAAGCCCTCCAAAAATGTACGCTTTTTTTGGCAGATGCCTGCCGGGGTTCTTCCATACATGGATGTAAAAGCAACAAGCAATGACTTTTCAAAAGCCATCCAAAAATTTACTCTTTTTATTGGCAGATGCCTGCCGGGGTTCTTCCATACATGGATGTAAAAGCAACAAGCAATGACTTTTCACAAGCCCTCCAAAAATTGACCCTTTTTTTTGGCAGATGCCTGCCGGGGTTCTTCCATACATGGACGTAAAAGCAACAAACAATGGCTTTTCACAAGCCCTCCAAAAATTGACGCTTTTTTTGGCAGATACCTGCCGGGGTTCTTCCATACATGGACGTAAAAGCAACAAGCAATGGCTTTTCACAAGCCCTCCAAAAATTGACCCTTTTTAATGGCAGATGCCTGCCGGGGTTCTTCCATACATGGATGTAAAAGCAACAAGCAATGGCTTTTCACAAGCCCTCCAAAAATTGACGCTTTTTTTGGCAGATGCCTGCCGGGGTTCTTCCATACATGGACGTAAAAGCAACAAGCAATGGCTTTTCACAAGCCCTCCAAAAATTGACCCTTTTTTTTGGCAGATGCCTGCCGGGGTTCTTCCATACATGGATATAAAAGCAACAAGCAATGGCTTTTCACAAGCCCTCCAAAAATTGACGCTTTTTTTGGCAGATGCCTGCCGGGGTTCTTCCATACATGGATCTAAAAGCAACAAGCAATGGCTTTTCACAAGCCCTCCAAAAATTGACTCTTTTTATTGGCAGATGCCTGCCGGGGTTCTTCCATACATGGATGTAAAAGCAACAAGCAATGGCTTTTCACAAGCCCTCCAAAAATTGACCCTTTTTATTGGCAGATGCCTGCCGGGGTTCTTCCATACATGGATGTAAAAGCAACAAGCAATGGCTTGTCACAAGCCCTCCAAAAATTGACCCTTTTTATTGGCAGATGCCTGCCGGGGTTCTTCCATACATGGATGTAAAAGCAACAAGCAATGGCTTTTCACAAGCCCTCCAAAAATTTACCCTTTTTTTTGGCAGATGCCTGCCGGGGTTCTTCCATACATGGATGTAAAAGCAACAAGCAATGGCTTTTCACAAGGCCTCCAAAAATTTACCCTTTTTTTTGGCAGATGCCTGCCGGGGTTCTTCCATACATGGACATAAAAGCAACAAGCAATGGCTTTTCACAAGCCCTCCAAAAATTGACCCTTTTTATTGGCAGATGCCTGCCGGGGTTCTTCCATAGATGGATGTAAAAGCAACAAGCAATGGCTTTTCACAAGCCCTCCAAAAATTGACCCTTTTTTTGGCAGATACCTGCCGGGGTTCTTCCATACATGGATGTAAAAGCAACAAGCAATGGCTTTTGACAAGCCCTCCAAAAATTGACCCTTTTTATTGGCAGATGCCTGCCGGGGTTCTTCCATACATGGATGTAAAAGCAACAAGCAATGGCTTTTCACAAGCCCTCCAAAAATTGACCGTTTTTTTTGGCAGATGCCTGCCGGGGTTCTTCCATACATGGATGTAAAAGCAACAAGCAATGGCTTTTCACAAGCCCTCCAAAAGTTGACCCTTTTTTTTGGCAGATGCCTGCCGGGGTTCTTCCATACATGGACATAAAAGCAACAAGCAATGGCTTTTCACAAGCCCTCCAAAAATTGACCCTTTTTATTGGTAGATGCCTGCCGGGGTTCTTCCATAGATGGATGTAAAAGCAACAAGCAATGGCTTTTCACAAGCCCTCCAAAAATTGACCCTTTTTTTGGCAGATACCTGCCGGGGTTCTTCCATAGATGGATGTAAAAGCAACAAGCAATGACTTTTCACAAGCCCTCCAAAAATTGACCCTTTTTTTTGGCAGATGCCTGCCGAGGTTCTTCCATACATGGATGTAAAAGCAACAAGCAATGGCTTTTCACAAGCCCTCCAAAAATTGACCCTTTTTTTGGCAGATACCTGCCGGGGTTCTTCCATAGATGGATGTAAAAGCAACAAGCAATGGCTTTTCACAAGCCCTCCAAAAATTTACTCTTTTTATTGGCAGATGCCTGCCGGGGTTCTTCCATACATGGATGTAAAAGCAACAAGCAATGACTTTTCACAAGCCCTCCTAAAATTTACTCTTTTTATTGGCAGATGCCTGCCGGGGTTCTTCCATACATGGATGTAAAAGCAACAAGCAATGACTTTTCACAAGCCCTCCAAAAATTGACCCTTTTTTTTGGCAGATGCCTGCCGGGGTTCTTCCATACATCGATGTAAAAGCAACAAGCAATGGCTTTTCACAAGCCCTCCAAAAATGTACGCTTTTTTTGGCAGATGCCTGCCGGGGTTCTTCCATAGATGGATGTAAAAGCAACAAGCAATGACTTTTCAAAAGCCCTCCAAAAATGTACACTTTTTATTGGCAGATACGTGCCGGGGTTCTTCCATACATGGATGTAAAAGCAACAAGCAATGGCTTTTCACAAGCCCTCCAAAAATTGACCCTTTTTTTTGGCAGATGCCTGCCGGGGTTCTTCCATACATGCATGTAAAAGCAACAAGCAATGGCTTTTCACAAGCCCTCCAAAAATTGACGCCTTTTTTGGCAGATGCCTGCCGGGGTTCTTCCATAGATGGATGTAAAAGCAACAAGCAATGACTTTTCATAAGCCCTCCAAAAATTGACCCTTTTTTTTGGCAGATGCCTGCCGGGGTTCTTCCATACATGGATGTAAAAGCAACAAGCGATGACTTTTCACAAGCCCTCCAAAAATTTACCCTTTTTATTGGCAGATGCCTGCCGGGGTTCTTCCATAGATGGATGTAAAAGCAACAAGCAATGACTTTTCACAAGCCCTCCAAAAATGTACGCTTTTTTTGGCAGATGCCTGCCGGGGTTCTTCCATACATGGATGTAAAAGCAACAAGCAATGACTTTTCAAAAGCCATCCAAAAATTTACTCTTTTTATTGGCAGATGCCTGCCGGGGTTCTTCCATACATGGATGTAAAAGCAACAAGCAATGGCTTTTCACAAGCCCTCCAAAAATTTACCCTTTTTTTTGGCAGATGCCTGCCGGGGTTCTTCCATACATGGACGTAAAAGCAACAAACAATGGCTTTTCACAAGCCCTCCAAAAATTGACGCTTTTTTTGGCAGATACCTGCCGGGGTTCTTCCATACATTGACGTAAAAGCAACAAGCAATGGCTTTTCACAAGCCCTCCAAAAATTGACCCTTTTTAATGGCAGATGCCTGCCGGGGTTCTTCCATACATGGATGTAAAAGCAACAAGCAATGGCTTTTCACAAGCCCTCCAAAAATTGACGCTTTTTTTGGCAGATGCCTGCCGGGGTTCTTCCATACATGGACGTAAAAGCAACAAGCAATGGCTTTTCACAAGCCCTCCAAAAATTGACCCTTTTTATTGGCAGATGCCTGCCGGGGTTCTTCCATAGATGGATGTAAAAGCAACAAGCAATGACTTATCACAAGCCCTCCAAAAATTGACCCTTTTTTTTGGCAGATGCCTGCCGGGGTTCTTCCATACATGGATATAAAAGCAACAAGCAATGGCTTTTCACAAGCCCTCCAAAAATTGACACTTTTTATTGGCAGATGCCTGCCGGGGTTCTTCCATACATGGATGTAAAAGCAACAAGCAATGGCTTTTCATAAGCCCTCCAAAAATTGACCCTTTTTATTGGCAGATGCCTGCCGGGGTTCTTCCATACATGGATGTAAAAGCAACAAGCAATGGCTTGTCACAAGCCCTCCAAAAATTGACCCTTTTTATTGGCAGATGCCTGCCGGGGTTCTTCCATACATGGATGTAAAAGCAACAAGCAATGGCTTTTCACAAGCCCTCCAAAAATTTACCCTTTTTTTTGGCAGATGCCTGCCGGGGTTCTTCCATACATGGATGTAAAAGCAACAAGCAATGGCTTTTCACAAGGCCTCCAAAAATTTACCCTTTTTTTTGGCAGATGCCTGCCGGGGTTCTTCCATACATGGACATAAAAGCAACAAGCAATGGCTTTTCACAAGCCCTCCAAAAATTGACCCTTTTTATTGGCAGATGCCTGCCGGGGTTCTTCCATAGATGGATGTAAAAGCAACAAGCAATGGCTTTTCACAAGCCCTCCAAAAATTGACCCTTTTTTTGGCAGATACCTGCCGGGGTTCTTCCATACATGGATGTAAAAGCAACAAGCAATGGCTTTTGACAAGCCCTCCAAAAATTGACCCTTTTTATTGGCAGATGCCTGCCGGGGTTCTTCCATACATGGATGTAAAAGCAACAAGCAATGGCTTTTCACAAGCCCTCCAAAAATTGACCGTTTTTTTTGGCAGATGCCTGCCGGGGTTCTTCCATACATGGATGTAAAAGCAACAAGCAATGGCTTTTCACAAGCCCTCCAAAAGTTGACCCTTTTTTTTGGCAGATGCCTGCCGGGGTTCTTCCATACATGGACATAAAAGCAACAAGCAATGGCTTTTCACAAGCCCTCCAAAAATTGACCCTTTTTATTGGTAGATGCCTGCCGGGGTTCTTCCATAGATGGATGTAAAAGCAACAAGCAATGGCTTTTCACAAGCCCTCCAAAAATTGACCCTTTTTTTGGCAGATACCTGCCGGGGTTCTTCCATAGATGGATGTAAAAGCAACAAGCAATGACTTTTCACAAGCCCTCCAAAAATTGACCCTTTTTTTTGGCAGATGCCTGCCGAGGTTCTTCCATACATGGATGTAAAAGCAACAAGCAATGGCTTTTCACAAGCCCTCCAAAAATTTACTCTTTTTATTGGCAGATGCCTGCCGGGGTTCTTCCATACATGGATGTAAAAGCAACAAGCAATGACTTTTCACAAGCCCTCCTAAAATTTACTCTTTTTATTGGCAGATGCCTGCCGGGGTTCTTCCATACATGGATGTAAAAGCAACAAGCAATGACTTTTCACAAGCCCTCCAAAAATTGACCCTTTTTTTTGGCAGATGCCTGCCGGGGTTCTTCCATACATCGATGTAAAAGCAACAAGCAATGGCTTTTCACAAGCCCTCCAAAAATGTACGCTTTTTTTGGCAGATGCCTGCCGGGGTTCTTCCATAGATGGATGTAAAAGCAACAAGCAATGACTTTTCAAAAGCCCTCCAAAAATGTACACTTTTTATTGGCAGATACGTGCCGGGGTTCTTCCATACATGTATGTAAAAGCAACAAGCAATGGCTTTTCACAAGCCCTCCAAAAATTGACCCTTTTTTTTGGCAGATGCCTGCCGGGGTTCTTCCATACATGGATGTAAAAGCAACAAGCAATGGCTTTTCACAAGCCCTCCAAAAGTTGACCCTTTTTTTTGGCAGATGCCTGCCGGGGTTCTTCCATACATGGACATAAAAGCAACAAGCAATGGCTTTTCACAAGCCCTCCAAAAATTGACCCTTTTTATTGGTAGATGCCTGCCGGGGTTCTTCCATAGATGGATGTAAAAGCAACAAGCAATGGCTTTTCACAAGCCCTCCAAAAATTGACCCTTTTTTTGGCAGATACCTGCCGGGGTTCTTCCATAGATGGATGTAAAAGCAACAAGCAATGACTTTTCACAAGCCCTCCAAAAATTGACCCTTTTTTTTGGCAGATGCCTGCCGAGGTTCTTCCATACATGGATGTAAAAGCAACAAGCAATGGCTTTTCACAAGCCCTCCAAAAATTGACCCTTTTTTTGGCAGATACCTGCCGGGGTTCTTCCATAGATGGATGTAAAAGCAACAAGCAATGGCTTTTCACAAGCCCTCCAAAAATTTACTCTTTTTATTGGCAGATGCCTGCCGGGGTTCTTCCATACATGGATGTAAAAGCAACAAGCAATGACTTTTCACAAGCCCTCCTAAAATTTACTCTTTTTATTGGCAGATGCCTGCCGGGGTTCTTCCATACATGGATGTAAAAGCAACAAGCAATGACTTTTCACAAGCCCTCCAAAAATTGACCCTTTTTTTTGGCAGATGCCTGCCGGGGTTCTTCCATACATCGATGTAAAAGCAACAAGCAATGGCTTTTCACAAGCCCTCCAAAAATGTACGCTTTTTTTGGCAGATGCCTGCCGGGGTTCTTCCATAGATGGATGTAAAAGCAACAAGCAATGACTTTTCAAAAGCCCTCCAAAAATGTACACTTTTTATTGGCAGATACGTGCCGGGGTTCTTCCATACATGTATGTAAAAGCAACAAGCAATGGCTTTTCACAAGCCCTCCAAAAATTGACCCTTTTTTTTGGCAGATGCCTGCCGGGGTTCTTCCATACATGGATGTAAAAGCAACAAGCAATGGCTTTTCACAAGCCCTCCAAAAATTGACGCTTTTTTTGGCAGATGCCTGCCGGGGTTCTTCCATACATGGACGTAAAAGCAACAAGCAATGGCTTTTCACAAGCCCTCCAAAAATTTACTCTTTTTATTGGCAGATGCCTGCCGGGGTTCTTCCATACATGGATGTAAAAGCAACAAGCAATGACTTTTCACAAGCCCTCCAAAAATTGACCCTTTTTTTTGGCAGATGCCTGCCGGGGTTCTTCCATACATCGATGTAAAAGCAACAAGCAATGGCTTTTCACAAGCCCTCCAAAAATGTACGCTTTTTTTGGCAGATGCCTGCCGGGGTTCTTCCATAGATGGATGTAAAAGCAACAAGCAATGACTTTTCAAAAGCCCTCCAAAAATGTACACTTTTTATTGGCAGATGCCTGCCGGGGTTCTTCCATACATGGATGTAAAAGCAACAAGCAATGGCTTTTCACAAGCCCTCCAAAAATTGACCCTTTTTTTTGGCAGATGCCTGCCGGGGTTCTTCCATACATGGATGTAAAAGCAACAAGCAATGACTTTTCACAAACCCTCCAAAAATTGACCCTTTTTTTTGGCAGATGCCTGCCGGGGTTCTTCCATACATGGATGTAAAAGCAACAAGCAATGGCTTTTCACAAGCCCTCCAAAAATTGACGCTTTTTTTGGCAGATGCCTGCCGGGGTTCTTCCATACATGGACGTAAAAGCAACAAGCAATGGCTTTTCACAAGCACTCCAAAAGTTTTACCCTTTTTATAGGCAGATGCCTGCCGGGGTTATTCCATAGATGGACGTAAAAGCAACAAGCAATGACTTTTCACAAGCCCTCCAAAAATTGACCCTTTTTTTGGCAGATGCCTGCCGGGGTTCTTCCATACATGGATGTAAAAGCAACAAGCGATGACTTTTCACAAGCCCTCCAAAAATTGACCCTTTTTTTGGCAGATGCCTGCCGGGGTTCTTCCATAGATGGATGTAAAAGCAACAAGCAATGACTTTTCACAAGCCCTCCAAAAATGTACGCTTTTTTTGGCAGATGCCTGCCGGGGTTCTTCCATAGATGGATGTAAAAGCAACAAGCAATGACTTTTCACAAGCCCTCCAAAAATGTACGCTTTTTTTGGCAGATGCCTGCCGGGGTTCTTCCATACATGGATGTAAAAGCAACAAGCAATGACTTTTCAAAAGCCATCCAAAAATTTACTCTTTTTATTGGCAGATGCCTGCCGGGGTTCTTCCATACATGGATGTAAAAGCAACAAGCAATGGCTTTTCACAAGCCCTCCAAAAATTGACCCTTTTTTTTGGCAGATGCCTGCCGGGGTTCTTCCATACATGGACGTAAAAGCAACAAACAATGGCTTTTCACAAGCCCTCCAAAAATTGACGCTTTTTTTGGCAGATACCTGCCGGGGTTCTTCCATACATGGACGTAAAAGCAACAAGCAATGGCTTTTCACAAGCCCTCCAAAAATTGACCCTTTTTAATGGCAGATGCCTGCCGGGGTTCTTCCATACATGGATGTAAAAGCAACAAGCAATGGCTTTTCACAAGCCCTCCAAAAATTGACGCTTTTTTTGGCAGATGCCTGCCGGGGTTCTTCCATACATGGACGTAAAAGCAACAAGCAATGGCTTTTCACAAGCCCTCCAAAAATTGACCCTTTTTATTGGCAGATGCCTGCCGGGGTTCTTCCATAGATGGATGTAAAAGCAACAAGCAATGACTTATCACAAGCCCTCCAAAAATTGACCCTTTTTTTTGGCAGATGCCTGCCGGGGTTCTTCCATACATGGATATAAAAGCAACAAGCAATGGCTTTTCACAAGCCCTCCAAAAATTGACGCTTTTTTTGGCAGATGCCTGCCGGGGTTCTTCCATACATGGATGTAAAAGCAACAAGCAATGACTTTTCACAAGCCCTCCAAAAATTGACCCTTTTTATTGGCAGATGCCTGCCGGGGTTCTTCCATACATGGATGTAAAAGCAACAAGCAATGGCTTGTCACAAGCCCTCCAAAAATTGACCCTTTTTATTGGCAGATGCCTGCCGGGGTTCTTCCATACATGGATGTAAAAGCAACAAGCAATGGCTTTTCACAAGCCCTCCAAAAATTTACCCTTTTTTTTGGCAGATGCCTGCCGGGGTTCTTCCATACATGGATGTAAAAGCAACAAGCAATGGCTTTTCACAAGGCCTCCAAAAATTTACCCTTTTTTTTGGCAGATGCCTGCCGGGGTTCTTCCATACATGGACATAAAAGCAACAAGCAATGGCTTTTCACAAGCCCTCCAAAAATTGACCCTTTTTATTGGCAGATGCCTGCCGGGGTTCTTCCATAGATGGATGTAAAAGCAACAAGCAATGGCTTTTCACAAGCCCTCCAAAAATTGACCCTTTTTTTGGCAGATACCTGCCGGGGTTCTTCCATACATGGATGTAAAAGCAACAAGCAATGGCTTTTGACAAGCCCTCCAAAAATTGACCCTTTTTATTGGCAGATGCCTGCCGGGGTTCTTCCATACATGGATGTAAAAGCAACAAGCAATGGCTTTTCACAAGCCCTCCAAAAATTGACCGTTTTTTTTGGCAGATGCCTGCCGGGGTTCTTCCATACATGGATGTAAAAGCAACAAGCAATGGCTTTTCACAAGCCCTCCAAAAGTTGACCCTTTTTTTTGGCAGATGCCTGCCGGGGTTCTTCCATACATGGACATAAAAGCAACAAGCAATGGCTTTTCACAAGCCCTCCAAAAATTGACCCTTTTTATTGGTAGATGCCTGCCGGGGTTCTTCCATAGATGGATGTAAAAGCAACAAGCAATGGCTTTTCACAAGCCCTCCAAAAATTGACCCTTTTTTTGGCAGATACCTGCCGGGGTTCTTCCATAGATGGATGTAAAAGCAACAAGCAATGACTTTTCACAAGCCCTCCTAAAATGTACGCTTTTTTTGGCAGATGCCTGCCGGGGTTCTTCCATAGATGGATGTAAAAGCAACAAGCAATGACTTTTCAAAAGCCCTCCAAAAATGTACACTTTTTATTGGCAGATACGTGCCGGGGTTCTTCCATACATGTATGTAAAAGCAACAAGCAATGGCTTTTCACAAGCCCTCCAAAAATTGACCCTTTTTTTTGGCAGATGCCTGCCGGGGTTCTTCCATACATGGATGTAAAAGCAACAAGCAATGGCTTTTCACAAGCCCTCCAAAAATGTACGCTTTTTTTGGCAGAGGCCTGCCGGGGTTCTTCCATACATGGACGTAAAAGCAACAAGCAATGGCTTTTCACAAGCACTCCAAAAATTTTACCCTTTTTATTGGCAGATGCCTGCCGGGGTTATTCCATAGATGGATGTAAAAGCAACAAGCAATGACTTTTCAAAAGCCCTCCAAAAATTTACTCTTTTTATTGGCAGATGCCTGCCGGGGTTCTTCCATACATGGATGTAAAAGCAACAAGCAATGACTTTTCACAAGCCCTCCAAAAATTGACCCTTTTTTTTGGCAGATGCCTGCCGGGGTTCTTCCATACATGGATGTAAAAGCAACAAGCAATGACTTTTCACAAGCCCTCCAAAAATTGACCCTTTTTTTTGGCAGATGCCTGCCGGGGTTCTTCCATACATCGATGTAAAAGCAACAAGCAATGGCTTTTCACAAGCCCTCCAAAAATGTACGCTTTTTTTGGCAGATGCCTGCCGGGGTTCTTCCATAGATGGATGTAAAAGCAACAAGCAATGACTTTTCAAAAGCCCTCCAAAAATGTACACTTTTTATTGGCAGATGCCTGCCGGGGTTCTTCCATACATGGATGTAAAAGCAACAAGCAATGGCTTTTCACAAGCCCTCCAAAAATTGACCCTTTTTTTTGGCAGATGCCTGCCGGGGTTCTTCCATACATGGATGTAAAAGCAACAAGCAATGACTTTTCACAAACCCTCCAAAAATTGACCCTTTTTTTTGGCAGATGCCTGCCGGGGTTCTTCCATACATGGATGTAAAAGCAACAAGCAATGGCTTTTCACAAGCCCTCCAAAAATTGACGCTTTTTTTGGCAGATGCCTGCCGGGGTTCTTCCATACATGGACGTAAAAGCAACAAGCAATGGCTTTTCACAAGCCCTACAAAAATTGACCCTTTTTTTGGCAGATGCCTGCCGGGGTTCTTCCATACATGGATGTAAAAGCAACAAGCAATGGCTTTTCACAAGCCCTCCAAAAATTGACGCTTTTTTTGGCAGATGCCTGCCGGGGTTCTTCCATACATGGACGTAAAAGCAACAAGCAATGGCTTTTCACAAACCCTACAAAAATTGACGCTTTTTTTGGCAGATGCCTGCCGGGGTTCTTCCATACATGGACGTAAAAGCAACAAGCAATGGCTTTTCACAAGCCCTACAAAAATTGACCCTTTTTTTGGCAGATGCCTGCCGGGGTTCTTCCATACATGGATGTAAAAGCAACAAGCAATGGCTTTTCACAAGCCCTCCAAAAATTGACGCTTTTTTTGGCAGATGCCTGCCGGGGTTCTTCCATACATGGACGTAAAAGCAACAAGCAATGGCTTTTCACAAGCCCTACAAAAATTGACCCTTTTTTTGGCAGATGCCTGCCGGGGTTCTTCCATACATGGATGTAAAAGCAACAAGCAATGGCTTTTCACAAGCCCTCCAAAAACTGACCCTTTTTATTGGCAGATGCCTGCCGGGGTTCTTCCATACATGGATGTAAAAGCAACAAGCAATGGCTTTTGACAAGCCCTCCAAAAATTGACCCTTTTTATTGGCAGATGCCTGCCGGGGTTCTTCCATACATGCATGTAAAAGCAACAAGCAATGGCTTTTCACAAGCCCTCCAAAAATTGACGCCTTTTTTGGCAGATGCCTGCCGGGGTTCTTCCATAGATGGATGTAAAAGCAACAAGCAATGACTTTTCATAAGCCCTCCAAAAATTGACCCTTTTTTTTGGCAGATGCCTGCCGGGGTTCTTCCATACATGGATGTAAAAGCATCAAGCGATGACTTTTCACAAGCCCTCCAAAAATTGACCCTTTTTTTGGCAGATGCCTGCCGGGGTTCTTCCATAGATGGATGTAAAAGCAACAAGCAATGACTTTTCACAAGCCCTCCAAAAATGTACGCTTTTTTTGGAAGATGCCTGCCGGGGTTCTTCCATAGATGGATGTAAAAGCAACAAGCAATGACTTTTCAAAAGCCATCCAAAAATTTACTCTTTTTATTGGCAGATGCCTGCCGGGGTTCTTCCATACATGGATGTAAAAGCAACAAGCAATGGCTTTTCACAAGCCCTCCAAAAATTGACCCTTTTTTTTGGCAGATGCCTGCCGGGGTTCTTCCATACATGGACGTAAAAGCAACAAACAATGGCTTTTCACAAGCCCTCCAAAAATTGACCCTTTTTTTTGGCAGATGCCTGCCGGGGTTCTTCCATACATGGACGTAAAAGCAACAAGCAATGGCTTTTCACAAGCCCTCCAAAAATTTACGCTTTTTTTTTCAGATGCCTGCCGGGGTTCTTCCATACATGGATGTAAAAGCAACAAGCAATGGCTTTTCACAAGCCCTCCAAAAATTGACCCTTTTTTTTGGCAGATGCCTGCCGGTGTTCTTCCATACATGGATGTAAAAGCAACAAGCAATGGCTTTTCACAAGCCCTCCAAAAATTGACCCTTTTTATTGGCAGATGCCTGCCGGGGTTCTTCCATACATGGATGTAAAAGCAACAAGCAATG
The DNA here is from genome assembly GCF_050947455.1 of Rhinoderma darwinii. Taxonomy (NCBI): domain Eukaryota; kingdom Metazoa; phylum Chordata; class Amphibia; order Anura; family Rhinodermatidae; genus Rhinoderma; species Rhinoderma darwinii. The sequence goes on along the minus strand of NW_027461923.1, from coordinate 746,369 downwards.
GCTTTTCACAAGCCCTCCAAAAATTGACCCTTTTTTTTGGCAGATGCCTGCCGGGGTTCTTCCATACATGGATGTAAAAGCACCAAGCAATGGCTTTTCACAAGCCCTCCAAAAATTGATGCTTTTTTTGGCAGATGCCTGCCGGGGTTCTTCCATAGATGGATGTAAAAGCAACAAGCAATGACTTTTCACAAGCCCTTCAAAAATGGACCCTTTTTTTTGGCAGATGCCTGCCGGGGTTCTTCCATACATGGATGTAAAAGCAACAAGCAATGACTTTTCACAAGCCCTCCAAAAATTGACCCTTTTTTTTGGCAGATGCCTGCCGGGGTTCTTCCATACATGCATGTAAAAGCAACAAGCAATGGCTTTTCACAAGCCCTCCAAAAATTGACGCCTTTTTTGGCAGATGCCTGCCGGGGTTCTTCCATAGATGGATGTAAAAGCAACAAGCAATGGCTTTTCACAAGCCCTCCAAAAATTTACTCTTTTTTTTGGCAGATGCCTGCCGGGGTTCTTCCATAGATGGATGTAAAAGCAACAAGCAATGACTTTTCATAAGCCCTCCAAAAATTGACCCTTTTTTTTGGCAGATGCCTGCCGGGGTTCTTCCATACATGGATGTAAAAGCAACAAGCGATGAGTTTTCACAAGCCCTCCAAAAATTGACCCTTTTTTTGGCAGATGCCTGCCGGGGTTCTTCCATAGATGGATGTAAAAGCAACAAGCAATGACTTTTCACAAGCCCTCCAAAAATGTACGCTTTTTTTGGCAGATGCCTGCCGGGGTTCTTCCATAGATGGATGTAAAAGCAACAAGCAATGACTTTTCAAAAGCCATCCAAAAATTTACTCTTTTTATTGGCAGATGCCTGCCGGGGTTCTTCCATACATGGATGTAAAAGCAACAAGCAATGGCTTTTCACAAGCCCTCCAAAAATTGACCCTTTTTTTTGGCAGATGCCTGCCGGGGTTCTTCCATACATGGACGTAAAAGCAACAAACAATGGCTTTTCACAAGCCCTCCAAAAATTGACGCTTATTTTGGCTGATGCCTGCCGGGGTTCTTCCATAGATGGATGTAAAAGCAACAAGCAATGACTTTTCACAAGCCCTCCAAAAATTGACCCTTTTTTTTGGCAGATGCCTGCCGGGGTTCTTCCATACATGGATGTAAAAGCAACAAGCAATGACTTTTCAAAAGCCCTCCAAAAATTTACTCTTTTTATTGGCAGATGCCTGCCGGGGTTCTTCCATACATGGATGTAAAAGCAACAAGCAATGGCTTTTCACAAGCCCTCCAAAAATTGACCCTTTTTTTTGGCAGATGCCTGCCGGGGTTCTTCCATACATGGATGTAAAAGCACCAAGCAATGGCTTTTCACAAGCCCTCCAAAAATTGATGCTTTTTTTGGCAGATGCCTGCCGGGGTTCTTCCATACATGGATGTAAAAGCAACAAGCAATGGCTTTTCACAAGCCCTCCAAAAATTGACCTTTTTTTGGCAGATGCCTGCCGGGGTTCTTCCATACATGGATGTAAAAGCAACAAGCAATGACTTTTCACAAGCCCTCCAAAAATTGACGCTTTTTTTTGGCAGATGCCTGCCGGGGTTCTTCCATAGATGGATGTAAAAGCAACAAGCAATGACTTTTCACAAGCCCTTCAAAAATGGACCCTTTTTTTTGGCAGATGCCTGCCGGGGTTCTTCCATACATGGATGTAAAAGCAACAAGCAATGGCTTTTCACAAGCCCTCCAAAAATTGACCTTTTTTTGGCAGATGCCTGCCGGGGTTCTTCCATACATGGATGTAAAAGCAACAAGCAATGACTTTTCACAAGCCCTCCAAAAATTGACGCTTTTTTTGGGCAGATGCCTGCCGGGGTTCTTCCATACATCGATGTAAAAGCAACAAGCAATGGCTTTTCACAAGCCCTCCAAAAATGTACCCTTTTTTTGGCAGATGCCTGCCGGGGTTCTTCCATAGATGGATGTAAAAGCAACAAGCAATGACTTTTCAAAAGCCCTCCAAAAATGTACACTTTTTATTGGCAGATGCCTGCCGGGGTTCTTCCATACATGGATGTAAAAGCAACAAGCAATGGCTTTTCACAAGCCCTCCAAAAATTGACCCTTTTTTTTGGCAGATGCCTGCCGGGGTTCTTCCATACATGGATGTAAAAGCAACAAGCAATGACTTTTCACAAACCCTCCAAAAATTGACCCTTTTTTTTGGCAGATGCCTGCCGGGGTTCTTCCATACATGGATGTAAAAGCAACAAGCAATGGCTTTTCACAAGCCCTCCAAAAATTGACGCTTTTTTTGGCAGATGCCTGCCGGGGTTCTTCCATACATGGACGTAAAAGCAACAAGCAATGGCTTTTCACAAGCACTCCAAAAGTTTTACCCTTTTTATAGGCAGATGCCTGCCGGGGTTATTCCATAGATGGACGTAAAAGCAACAAGCAATGACTTTTCACAAGCCCTCCAAAAATTGACCCTTTTTTTGGCAGATGCCTGCCGGGGTTCTTCCATACATGGATGTAAAATCAACAAGCAATGGCTTTTCACAAGCCCTCCAAAAATTGACCCTTTTTATTGGCAGATGCCTGCCGGGGTTCTTCCATACATGGATGTAAAAGCAACAAGCAATGGCTTTTGACAAGCCCTCCAAAAATTGACCCTTTTTATTGGCAGATGCCTGCCGGGGTTCTTCCATACATGCATGTAAAAGCAACAAGCAATGGCTTTTCACAAGCCCTCCAAAAATTGACGCTTTTTTTGGCAGATGCCTGCCGGGGTTCTTCCATAGATGGATGTAAAAGCAACAAGCAATGACTTTTCAAAAGCCATCCAAAAATTTACTCTTTTTATTGGCAGATGCCTGCCGGGGTTCTTCCATACATGGATGTAAAAGCAACAAGCAATGGCTTTTCACAAGCCCTCCAAAAATTGACCCTTTTTTTTGGCAGATGCCTGCCGGGGTTCTTCCATACATGGACGTAAAAGCAACAAACAATGGCTTTTCACAAGCCCTCCAAAAATTGACGCTTTTTTTGGCAGATGCCTGCCGGGGTTCTTCCATACATGGATGTAAAAGCAACAAGCAATGGCTTTTCACAAGCCCTCCAAAAATTTACGCTTTTTTTTTCAGATGCCTGCCGGGGTTCTTCCATACATGGATGTAAAAGCAACAAGCAATGACTTTTCACAAGCCCTCCAAAAATTGACCCTTTTTTTTGGCAGATGCCTGCCGGGGTTCTTCCATACATGGATGTAAAAGCAACAAGCAATGGCTTTTCACAAGCCCTCCAAAAATTTACGCTTTTTTTTTCAGATGCCTGCCGGGGTTCTTCCATACATGGATGTAAAAGCAACAAGCAATGACTTTTCACAAGCCCTCCAAAAATTGACCCTTTTTTTTGGCAGATGCCTGCCGGTGTTCTTCCATACATGGATGTAAAAGCAACAAGCAATGGCTTTTCACAAGCCCTCCAAAAATTGACCCTTTTTATTGGCAGATGCCTGCCGGGGTTCTTCCATACATGGATGTAAAAGCAACAAGCAATGGCTTTTCACAAGCCCTCCAAAAATTGACCCTTTTTTTTGGCAGATGCCTGCCGGGGTTCTTCCATACATGGATGTAAAAGCACCAAGCAATGGCTTTTCACAAGCCCTCCAAAAATTGATGCTTTTTTTGGCAGATGCCTGCCGGGGTTCTTCCATAGATGGATGTAAAAGCAACAAGCAATGACTTTTCACAAGCCCTTCAAAAATGGACCCTTTTTTTTGGCAGATGCCTGCCGGGGTTCTTCCATACATGGATGTAAAAGCAACAAGCAATGGCTTTTCACAAGCCCTCCAAAAATTGACGCCTTTTTTGGCAGATGCCTGCCGGGGTTCTTCCATAGATGGATGTAAAAGCAACAAGCAATGACTTTTCATAAGCCCTCCAAAAATTGACCCTTTTTTTTGGCAGATGCCTGCCGGGGTTCTTCCATACATGGATGTAAAAGCAACAAGCGATGACTTTTCACAAGCCCTCCAAAAATTTACCCTTTTTTTGGCAGATGCCTGCCGGGGTTCTTCCATAGATGGATGTAAAAGCAACAAGCAATGACTTTTCAAAAGGCATCCAAAAATTTACTCTTTTTATTGGCAGATGCCTGCCGGGGTTCTTCCATACATGGATGTAAAAGCAACAAGCAATGGCTTTTCACAAGCCCTCCAAAAATTGACCCTTTTTTTTGGCAGATGCCTGCCGGGGTTCTTCCATACATGGATGTAAAAGCAACAAGCAATGGCTTTTCACAAGCCCTCCAAAAATTTACCTTTTTTTGGCAGATGCCTGCCGGGGTTCTTCCATACATGGATGTAAAAGCAACAAGCAATGACTTTTCACAAGCCCTCCAAAAATTGACGCTTTTTTTTGGCAGATGCCTGCCGGGGTTCTTCCATAGATGGATGTAAAAGCAACAAGCAATGACTTTTCACAAGCCCTTCAAAAATGGACCCTTTTTTTTGGCAGATGCCTGCCGGGGTTCTTCCATACATGGATGTAAAAGCAACAAGCAATGGCTTTTCACAAGCCCTCCAAAAATTGACCTTTTTTTGGCAGATGCCTGCCGGGGTTCTTCCATACATGGATGTAAAAGCAACAAGCAATGACTTTTCACAAGCCCTCCAAAAATTGACGCTTTTTTTTGGCAGATGCCTGCCGGGGTTCTTCCATACATGGATGTAAAAGCAACAAGCAATGGCTTTTCACAAGCCCTCCAAAAATTGACGCTTTTTTTGGCAGATGCCTGCCGGGGTTCTTCCATAGATGGATGTAAAAGCAACAAGCAATGACTTTTCAAAAGCCATCCAAAAATTTACTCTTTTTATTGGCAGATGCCTGCCGGGGTTCTTCATACATGGATGTAAAAGCAACAAGCAATGGCTTTTCACAAGCCCTCCAAAAATTGACCCTTTTTTTTTGCAGATGCCTGCCGGGGTTCTTCCATACATGGACGTAAAAGCAACAAACAATGGCTTTTCACAAGCCCTCCAAAAATTGACCCTTTTTTTTGGCAGATGCCTGCCGGGGTTCTTCCATAGATGGATGTAAAAGCAACAAGCAATGACTTTTCACAAGCCCTTCAAAAATGGACCCTTTTTTTTGGCAGATGCCTGCCGGGGTTCTTCCATACATGGATGTAAAAGCAACAAGCAATGGCTTTTCACAAGCCCTCCAAAAATTGACCTTTTTTTGGCAGATGCCTGCCGGGGTTCTTCCATACATGGATGTAAAAGCAACAAGCAATGACTTTTCACAAGCCCTCCAAAAATTGACGCTTTTTTTTGGCAGATGCCTGCCGGGGTTCTTCCATACATCGATGTAAAAGCAACAAGCAATGGCTTTTCATAAGCCCTCCAAAAATGTACGCTTTTTTTGGCAGATGCCTGCCGGGGTTCTTCCATAGATGGATGTAAAAGCAACAAGCAATGACTTTTCAAAAGCCCTCCAAAAATGTACACTTTTTATTGGCAGATACGTGCCGGGGTTCTTCCATACATGGATGTAAAAGCAACAAGCAATGGCTTTTCACAAGCCCTCCAAAAATTGACGCTTTTTTTGGCAGATGCCTGCCGGGGTTCTTCCATACATGGACGTAAAAGCAACAAGCAATGGCTTTTCACAAGCCCTCCAAAAATTGACTCTTTTTATTGGCAGATGCCTGCCGGGGTTCTTCCATACATGGATGTAAAAGCAACAAGCAATGGCTTTTCACAAGCCCTCCAAAAATTGACCCTTTTTTTTGGCAGATGCCTGCTGGGGTTCTTCCATACATGGATGTAAAAGCAACAAGCAATGGCTTGTCACAAGCCCTCCATAAATTGACCCTTTTTATTGGCAGATGCCTGCCGGGGTTCTTCCATACATGGATGTAAAAGCAACAAGCAATGGCTTTTCACAAGCCCTCCAAAAATTGACCCTTTATTTGGCAGATGCCTGCCGGGGTTCTTCCATACATGGATGTAAAAGCAACAAGCAATGGCTTTTGACAAGCCCTCCAAAAATTGACCCTTTTTTTTGGCAGATGCCTGCCGGGGTTCTTCCATACATGGATGTAAAAGCAACAAGCGATGACTTTTCACAAGCCCTCCAAAAATTGACCCTTTTTTTGGCAGATGCCTGCCGGGGTTCTTCCATAGATGGATGTAAAAGCAACAAGCAATGACTTTTCACAAGCCCTCCAAAAATGTACGCTTTTTTTGGCAGATGCCTGCCGGGGTTCTTCCATAGATGGATGTAAAAGCAACAAGCAATGACTTTTCAAAAGCCATCCAAAAATTTACTCTTTTTATTGGCAGATGCCTGCCGGGGTTCTTCCATACATGGACGTAAAAGCAACAAACAATGGCTTTTCACAAGCCCTCCAAAAATTGACGCTTTTTTTGGCAGATGCCTGCCGGGGTTCTTCCATAAATGGATGTAAAAGCAACAAGCAATGACTTTTCACAAGCCCTCCAAAAATTGACCCTTTTTTTTGGCAGATGCCTGCCGGGGTTCTTCCATACATGGATGTAAAAGCAACAAGCAATGACTTTTCACAAGCCCTCCAAAAATTGACCCTTTTTATTGGCAGATGCCTGCCGGGGTTCTTCCATACATGGATGTAAAAGCAACAAGCAATGACTTTTCACAAGCCCTCCAAAAATTGACCCTTTTTATTGGCAGATGCCTGCCGGGGTTCTTCCATACATGGATGTAAAAGCAACAAGCAATGGCTTTTCACAAGCCCTCCAAAAATTGACCCTTTTTATTGGCAGATGCCTGCCGGGGTTCTTCCATACATGGATGTAAAAGCAACAAGCAATGGCTTTTCACAAGCCCTCCAAAAATTGACCCTTTTTTTTGGCAGATGCCTGCCGGGGTTCTTCCATACATGGATGTAAAAGCACCAAGCAATGGCTTTTCACAAGCCCTCCAAAAATTGATGCTTTTTTTGGCAGATGCCTGCCGGGGTTCTTCCATAGATGGATGTAAAAGCAACAAGCAATGACTTTTCACAAGCCCTTCAAAAATGGACCCTTTTTTTTGGCAGATGCCTGCCGGGGTTCTTCCATACATGGATGTAAAAGCAACAAGCAATGGCTTTTCACAAGCCCTCCAAAAATTGACCTTTTTTTGGCAGATGCCTGCCGGGGTTCTTCCATACATGGATGTAAAAGCAACAAGCAATGACTTTTCACAAGCCCTCCAAAAATTGACCCTTTTTTTTGGCAGATGCCTGCCGGGGTTCTTCCATACATGCATGTAAAAGCAACAAGCAATGGCTTTTCACAAGCCCTCCGAAAATTGACCCTTTTTTTTGGCAGATGCCTGCCGGGGTTCTTCCATACATGGATGTAAAAGCACCAAGCAATGGCTTTTCACAAGCCCTCCAAAAATTGATGCTTTTTTTGGCAGATGCCTGCCGGGATTCTTCCATAGATGGATGTAAAAGCAACAAGCAATGGCTTTTCACTAGCCCTCCAAAAATTGACCCTTTTTTTTGGCAGATGCCTGCCGGGGTTCTTCCATACATGGATGTAAAAGCAACAAGCAATGGCTTTTCACAAGCCCTCCAAAAATTGACGCTTTTTTTTGGCAGATGCCTGCCGGGGTTCTTCCATACATGGATGTAAAAGCAACAAGCAATGGCTTTTCACAAGCCCTCCAAAAATTGACGCTTTTTTTGGCAGATGCCTGCCGGGGTTCTTCCATAGATGGATGTAAAAGCAACAAGCAATGACTTTTCAAAAGCCATCCAAAAATTTACTCTTTTTATTGGCAGATGCCTGCCGGGGTTCTTCCATACATGGATGTAAAAGCAACAAGCAATGGCTTTTCACAAGCCCTCCAAAAATTGACCCTTTTTTTTTGCAGATGCCTGCCGGGGTTCTTCCATACATGGACGTAAAAGCAACAAACAATGGCTTTTCACAAGCCCTCCAAAAATTGACCCTTTTTTTTGGCAGATGCCTGCCGGGGTTCTTCCATAGATGGATGTAAAAGCAACAAGCAATGACTTTTCACAAGCCCTTCAAAAATGGACCCTTTTTTTTGGCAGATGCCTGCCGGGGTTCTTCCATACATGGATGTAAAAGCAACAAGCAATGGCTTTTCACAAGCCCTCCAAAAATTGACCTTTTTTTGGCAGATGCCTGCCGGGGTTCTTCCATACATGGATGTAAAAGCAACAAGCAATGACTTTTCACAAGCCCTCCAAAAATTGACGCTTTTTTTTGGCAGATGCCTGCCGGGGTTCTTCCATACATCGATGTAGAAGCAACAAGCAATGGCTTTTCACAAGCCCTCCAAAAATGTACGCTTTTTTTTGGCAGATGCCTGCCGGGGTTCTTCCATAGATGGATGTAAAAGCAACAAGCAATGACTTTTCAAAAGCCCTCCAAAAATGTACACTTTTTATTGGCAGATACGTGCCGGGGTTCTTCCATACATGGATGTAAAAGCAACAAGCAATGGCTTTTCACAAGCCCTCCAAAAATTGACGCTTTTTTTGGCAGATGCCTGCCGGGGTTCTTCCATACATGGACGTAAAAGCAACAAGCAATGGCTTTTCACAAGCCCTCCAAAAATTGACTCTTTTTATTGGCAGATGCCTGCCGGGGTTCTTCCATACATGGATGTAAAAGCAACAAGCAATGGCTTTTCACAAGCCCTCCAAAAATTGACCCTTTTTTTTGGCAGATGCCTGCTGGGGTTCTTCCATACATGGATGTAAAAGCAACAAGCAATGGCTTGTCACAAGCCCTCCAAAAATTGACCCTTTTTATTGGCAGATGCCTGCCGGGGTTCTTCCATACATGGATGTAAAAGCAACAAGCAATGGCTTTTCACAAGCCCTCCAAAAATTGACCCTTTATTTGGCAGATGCCTGCCGGGGTTCTTCCATACATGGATGTAAAAGCAACAAGCAATGGCTTTTGACAAGCCCTCCAAAAATTGACCCTTTTTTTTGGCAGATGCCTGCCGGGGTTCTTCCATACATGGATGTAAAAGCAACAAGCGATGACTTTTCACAAGCCCTCCAAAAATTGACCCTTTTTTTGGCAGATGCCTGCCGGGGTTCTTCCATAGATGGATGTAAAAGCAACAAGCAATGACTTTTCACAAGCCCTCCAAAAATGTACGCTTTTTTTGGCAGATGCCTGCCGGGGTTCTTCCATAGATGGATGTAAAAGCAACAAGCAATGACTTTTCAAAAGCCATCCAAAAATGTACTCTTTTTATTGGCAGATGCCTGCCGGGGTTCTTCCATACATGGATGTAAAAGCAACAAGCAATGGCTTTTCACAAGCCCTCCAAAAATTGACCCTTTTTTTTGGCAGATGCCTGCCGGGGTTCTTCCATACATGGACGTAAAAGCAACAAACAATGGCTTTTCACAAGCCCTCCAAAAATTGACGCTTTTTTTGGCAGATGCCTGCCGGGGTTCTTCCATAGATGGATGTAAAAGCAACAAGCAATGACTTTTCACAAGCCCTCCAAAAATTGACCCTTTTTTTTGGCAGATGCCTGCCGGGGTTCTTCCATACATGGATGTAAAAGCAACAAGCAATGACTTTTCACAAGCCCTCCAAAAATTGACCCTTTTTATTGGCAGATGCCTGCCGGGGTTCTTCCATACATGGATGTAAAAGCAACAAGCAATGACTTTTCACAAGCCCTCCAAAAATTGACCCTTTTTATTGGCAGATGCCTGCCGGGGTTCTTCCATACATGGATGTAAAAGCAACAAGCAATGGCTTTTCACAAGCCCTCCAAAAATTGACCCTTTTTTTTGGGCAGATGCCTGCCGGGGTTCTTCCATACATGGATGTAAAAGCAACAAGCAATGGCTTTTCACAAGCCCTCCAAAAATTGACCTTTTTTTGGCAGATGCCTGCCGGGGTTCTTCCATACATGGATGTAAAAGCAACAAGCAATGACTTTTCACAAGCCCTCCAAAAATTGACCCTTTTTTTTGGCAGATGCCTGCCGGGGTTCTTCCATACATGCATGTAAAAGCAACAAGCAATGGCTTTTCACAAGCCCTCCGAAAATTGACCCTTTTTTTTGGCAGATGCCTGCCGGGGTTCTTCCATACATGGATGTAAAAGCACCAAGCAATGGCTTTTCACAAGCCCTCCAAAAATTGATGCTTTTTTTGGCAGATGCCTGCCGGGATTCTTCTATAGATGGATGTAAAAGCAACAAGCAATGACTTTTCACAAGCCCTTCAAAAATGGACCCTTTTTTTTGGCAGATGCCTGCCGGGGTTCTTCCATACATGGATGTAAAAGCAACAAGCAATGGCTTTTCACAAGCCCTCCAAAAATTGACGCTTTTTTGGCAGATGCCTGCCGGGGTTCTTCCATACATGGACGTAAAAGCAACAAGCAATGGCTTTTCACAAGCCCTCCAAAAATTGACCCTTTTTATTGGCAGATGCCTGCCGGGGTTCTTCCATAGATGGATGTAAAAGCAACAAGCAATGACTTTTCACAAGCCCTCCAAAAATTGACCCTTTTTTTTGGCAGATGCCTGCCGGGGTTCTTCCATACATGGATATAAAAGCAACAAGCAATGGCTTTTCACAAGCCCTCCAAAAATGTACGCTTTTTTTGGCAGATGCCTGCCGGGGTTCTTCCATACATGGATCTAAAAGCAACAAGCAATGGCTTTTCACAAGCCCTCCAAAAATTGACTCTTTTTATTGGCAGATGCCTGCCGGGGTTCTTCCATACATGGATGTAAAAGCAACAAGCAATGGCTTTTCACAAGCCCTCCAAAAATTGACCCTTTTTATTGGCAGATGCCTGCCGGGGTTCTTCCATACATGGATGTAAAAGCAACAAGCAATGGCTTTCCACAAGCCCTCCAAAAATTGACCCTTTTATTTGGCAGATGCCTGCCGGGGTTCTTCCATACATGGACATAAAAGCAACAAGCAATGACTTTTCACAAGCCCTCCAAAAATTGACCCTTTTTATTGGCAGATGCCTGCCGGGGTTCTTCCATAGATGGATGTAAAAGCAACAAGCAATGGCTTTTCACAAGCCCTCCAAAAATTGACCCTTTTTTTGGCAGATACCTGCCGGGGTTCTTCCATAGATGGATGTAAAAGCAACAAGCAATGACTTTTCACAAGCCCTCCAAAAATTGACCCTTTTTTTTTGGCAGATGCCTGCCGGGGTTCTTCCATACATGGATGTAAAAGCAACAAGCAATGGCTTTTCACAAGCCCTCCAAAAATTGACCTTTTTTTGGCAGATGCCTGCCGGGGTTCTTCCATACATGGATGTAAAAGCAACAAGCAATGACTTTTCACAAGCCCTCCAAAAATTGACCCTTTTTTTTGGCAGATGCCTGCCGGGGTTCTTCCATACATGCATGTAAAAGCAACAAGCAATGGCTTTTCACAAGCCCTCCAAAAATTGACGCCTTTTTTGGCAGATGCCTGCCGGGGTTCTTCCATAGATGGATGTAAAAGCAACAAGCAATGACTTTTCATAAGCCCTCCAAAAATTGACCCTTTTTTTTGGCAGATGCCTGCCGGGGTTCTTCCATACATGGATGTAAAAGCAACAAGCGATGACTTTTCACAAGCCCTCCAAAAATTGACCCTTTTTTTGGCAGATGCCTGCCGGGGTTCTTCCATAGATGGATGTAAAAGCAACAAGCAATGACTTTTCACAAGCCCTCCAAAAATGTACGCTTTTTTTGGCAGATGCCTGCCGGGGTTCTTCCATACATGGATGTAAAAGCAACAAGCAATGGCTTTTCACAAGCCCTCCAAAAATTTACTCTTTTTATTGGCAGATGCCTGCCGGGGTTCTTCCATACATGGATGTAAAAGCAACAAGCAATGGCTTTTCACAAGCCCTCCAAAAATTGACCCTTTTTTTTGGCAGATGCCTGCCGGGGTTCTTCCATACATGGACGTAAAAGCAACAAACAATGGCTTTTCACAAGCCCTCCAAAAATTGACGCTTTTTTGGCAGATGCCTGCCGGGGTTCTTCCATAGATGGATGTAAAAGCAACAAGCAATGACTTTTCACAAGCCCTCCAAAAATTGACCCTTTTTTTTGGCAGATGCCTGCCGGGGTTCTTCCATACATGGATGTAAAAGCAACAAGCAATGACTTTTCAAAAGCCCTCCAAAAATTTACTCTTTTTATTGGCAGATGCCTGCCGGGGTTCTTCCATACATGGATGTAAAAGCAACAAGCAATGGCTTTTCACAAGCCCTCCAAAAATTTACGCTTTTTTTTTCAGATGCCTGCCGGGGTTCTTCCATACATGGATGTAAAAGCAACAAGCAATGGGTTTTCACAAGCCCTCCAAAAATTTACCCTTTTTTTTGGCAGATGCCTGCCGGGGTTCTTCCATACATGGATGCAAAAGCAACAAACAATGGCTTTTCACAAGCCCTCCAAAAATGTACCCTTTTTATTGGCAGATACCTGCCGGGGTTCTTCCATACATGGATGTAAAAGCAACAAGCAATGGCTTTTCACAAGCCCTCCAAAAATTGACCCTTTTTTTTGGCAGATGCCTGCCGGGGTTCTTCCATACATGGATGTAAAAGCACCAAGCAATGGCTTTTCACAAGCCCTCCAAAAATTGATGCTTTTTTTGGCAGATGCCTGCCGGGGTTCTTCCATAGATGGATGTAAAAGCAACAAGCAATGACTTTTCACAAGCCCTTCAAAAATGGACCCTTTTTTTTGGCAGATGCCTGCCGGGGTTCTTCCATACATGGATGTAAAAGCAACAAGCAATGGCTTTTCACAAGCCCTCCAAAAATTTACCTTTTTTTGGCAGATGCCTGCCGGGGTTCTTCCATACATGGATGTAAAAGCAACAAGCAATGACTTTTCACAAGCCCTCCAAAAATTGACGCTTTTTTTTGGCAGATGCCTGCCGGGGTTCTTCCATACATGGATGTAAAAGCAACAAGCAATGGCTTTTCACAAGCCCTCCAAAAATTGACGCTTTTTTTGGCAGATGCCTGCCGGGGTTCTTCCATACATGGACGTAAAAGCAACAAGCAATGGCTTTTCACAAGCCCTCCAAAAATTGACCCTTTTTATTGGCAGATGCCTGCCGGGGTTCTTCCATAGATGGATGTAAAAGCAACAAGCAATGACTTTTCACAAGCCCTCCAAAAATTGACCCTTTTTTTTGGCAGATGCCTGCCGGGGTTCTTCCATACATGGATATAAAAGCAACAAGCAATGGCTTTTCACAAGCCCTCCAAAAATTTACGCTTTTTTTGGCAGATGCCTGCCGGGGTTCTTCCATACATGGATCTAAAAGCAACAAGCAATGGCTTTTCACAAGCCCTCCAAAAATTGACTCTTTTTATTGGCAGATGCCTGCCGGGGTTCTTCCATACATGGATGTAAAAGCAACAAGCAATGGCTTTTCACAAGCCCTCCAAAAATTGACCCTTTTTATTGGCAGATGCCTGCCGGGGTTCTTCCATACATGGATGTAAAAGCAACAAGCAATGGCTTGTCACAAGCCCTCCAAAAATTGACCCTTTTTATTGGCAGATGCCTGCCGGGGTTCTTCCATACATGGATGTAAAAGCAACAAGCAATGGCTTTTCACAAGCCCTCCAAAAATTGACCCTTTTTTTTGGCAGATGCCTGCCGGGGTTCTTCCATACATGGATGTAAAAGCAACAAGCAATGGCTTTTCACAAGCCCTCCAAAAATTGACCCTTTTTTTTGGCAGATGCCTGCCGGGGTTCTTCCATACATGAACATAAAAGCAACAAGCAATGGCTTTTCACAAGCCCTCCAAAAATTGACCCTTTTTATTGGCAGATGCCTGCCGGGGTTCTTCCATAGATGGATGTAAAAGCAACAAGCAATGGCTTTTCACAAGCCCTCCAAAAATTGACCCTTTTTATTGGCAGATGCCTGCCGGGGTTCTTCCATAGATGGATGTAAAAGCAACAAGCAATGACTTTTCACAAGCCCTCCAAAAATTGACCCTTTTTTTTGGCAGATGCCTGCCGGGGTTCTTCCATACATGGATGTAAAAGCAACAAGCAATGGCTTTTCACAAGCCCTCCAAAAATTGACCCTTTTTTTTGGCAGATGCCTGCCGGGGTTCTTCCATACATGGATGTAAAAGCAACAAGCAATGGCTTTTCACAAGCCCTCCAAAAATTGACCCTTTTTTTTGGCAGATGCCTGCCGGGGTTCTTCCATACATGGATGTAAAAGCAACAAGCAATGGCTTTTCACAAGCCCTCCAAAAATTGACCCTTTTATTTGGCAGATGCCTGCCGGGGTTCTTCCATACATGGACATAAAAGCAACAAGCAATGGCTTTTCACAAGCCCTCCAAAAATTGACCCTTTTTATTGGCAGATGCCTGCCGGGGTTCTTCCATAGATGGATGTAAAAGCAACAAGCAATGGCTTTTCACAAGCCCTCCAAAAATTGACCCTTTTTTTGGCAGATACCTGCCGGGGTTCTTCCATAGATGGATGTAAAAGCAACAAGCAATGGCTTTTCACAAGCCCTCCAAAAATTGACCCTTTTTTTTGGCAGATGCCTGCCGGGGTTCTTCCATACATGGACATAAAAGCAACAAGCAATGACTTTTCACAAGCCCTCCAAAAATGTACTCTTTTTATTGGCAGATGCCTGCCGGGGTTCTTCCATACATCGATGTAAAAGCAACAAGCAATGGCTTTTCACAAGCCCTCCAAAAATTGACGCTTTTTTTGGCAGATGCCTGCCGGGGTTCTTCCATACATGGATGTAAAAGCAACAAGCAATGACTTTTCAAAAGCCCTCCAAAAATTTACACTTTTTATTGGCAGATACGTGCCGGGGTTCTTCCATACATGGATGTAAAAGCAACAAGCAATGGCTTTTCACAAGCCCTCCAAAAATTGACGCTTTTTTTGGCAGATGCCTGCCGGGGTTCTTCCATACATGGACGTAAAAGCAACAAGCGATGGCTTTTCACAATCCCTCCAAAAATTTACCCTTTTTATTGGCAGATGCCTGCCGGGGTTATTCCATAGATGGACGTAAAAGCAACAAGCAATGACTTTTCACAAGCCCTCCAAAAATTGACCCTTTTTTTGGCAGATGCCTGCCGGGGTTCTTCCATACATGGACATAAAAGCAACAAGCAATGGCTTTTCACAAGCCCTCCAAAAATTGACCCTTTTTTTGGCAGATACCTGCCGGGGTTCTTCCATAGATGGATGTAAAAGCAACAAGCAATGGCTTTTCACAAGCCCTCCAAAAATTGACCCTTTTTTTTGGCAGATGCCTGCCGGGGTTCTTCCATACATGGACATAAAAGCAACAAGCAATGACTTTTCACAAGCCCTCCAAAAATGTACTCCTTTTATTGGCAGATGCCTGCCGGGGTTCTTCCATACATCGATGTAAAAGCAACAAGCAATGGCTTTTCACAAGCCCTCCAAAAATTGACGCTTTTTTTGGCAGATGCCTGCCGGGGTTCTTCCATAGATGGATGTAAAAGCAACAAGCAATGACTTTTCACAAGCCCTCCAAAAATTGACCCTTTTTATTGACAGATGCCTGCCGGGGTTCTTCCATACATGGATGTAAAAGCAACAAGCAATGGCTTTTCACAAGCCCTCCAAAAATTGACGCTTTTTTTGGCAGATGCCTGCCGGGGTTCTTCCATACATGGACGTAAAAGCAACAAGCAATGGCTTTTCACAAGCCCTCCAAAAATTGACCCTTTTTATTGGCAGATGCCTGCCGGGGTTCTTCCATAGATGGATGTAAAAGCAACAAGCAATGACTTTTCACAAGCCCTCCAAAAATTGACCCTTTTTTTTTGGCAGATGCCTGCCGGGGTTCTTCCATACATGGATGTAAAAGCAACAAGCAATGGCTTTTCACAAGCCCTCCAAAAATTGACCCTTTTTTTTGGCAGATGTCTGCCGGGGTTCTTCCATACATGAACATAAAAGCAACAAGCAATGGCTTTTCACAAGCCCTCCAAAAATTGACCCTTTTTATTGGCAGATGCCTGCCGGGGTTCTTCCATAGATGGATGTAAAAGCAACAAGCAATGGCTTTTCACAAGCCCTCCAAAAATTGACCCTTTTTATTGGCAGATGCCTGCTGGGGTTCTTCCATAGATGGATGTAAAAGCAACAAGCAATGACTTTTCACAAGCCCTCCAAAAATTGACCCTTTTTTTTGGCAGATGCCTGCCGGGGTTCTTCCATACATGGATGTAAAAGCAACAAGCAATGGCTTTTCACAAGCCCTCCAAAAATTGACCCTTTTTTTTGGCAGATGCCTGCCGGGGTTCTTCCATACATGGATGTAAAAGCAACAAGCAATGGCTTTTCACAAGCCCTCCAAAAATTGACCCTTTTTTTTGGCAGATGCCTGCCGGGGTTCTTCCATACATGGATGTAAAAGCAACAAGCAATGGCTTTTCACAAGCCCTCCAAAAATTGACCCTTTTATTTGGCAGATGCCTGCCGGGGTTCTTCCATACATGGACATAAAAGCAACAAGCAATGGCTTTTCACAAGCCCTCCAAAAATTGACCCTTTTTATTGGCAGATGCCTGCCGGGGTTCTTCCATAGATGGATGTAAAAGCAACACGCAATGGCTTTTCACAAGCCCTCCAAAAATTGACCCTTTTTTTGGCAGATACCTGCCGGGGTTCTTCCATAGATGGATGTAAAAGCAACAAGCAATGGCTTTTCACAAGCCCTCCAAAAATTGACCCTTTTTTTTGGCAGATGCCTGCCGGGGTTCTTCCATACATGGACATAAAAGCAACAAGCAATGACTTTTCACAAGCCCTCCAAAAATGTACTCTTTTTATTGGCAGATGCCTGCCGGGGTTCTTCCATACATCGATGTAAAAGCAACAAGCAATGGCTTTTCACAAGCCCTCCAAAAATTGACGCTTTTTTTGGCAGATGCCTGCCGGGGTTCTTCCATACATGGATGTAAAAGCAACAAGCAATGACTTTTCAAAAGCCCTCCAAAAATTTACACTTTTTATTGGCAGATACGTGCCGGGGTTCTTCCATACATGGATGTAAAAGCAACAAGCAATGGCTTTTCACAAGCCCTCCAAAAATTGACGCTTTTTTTGGCAGATGCCTGCCGGGGTTCTTCCATACATGGACGTAAAAGCAACAAGCGATGGCTTTTCACAATCCCTCCAAAAATTTACCCTTTTTATTGGCAGATGCCTGCCGGGGTTATTCCATAGATGGACGTAAAAGCAACAAGCAATGACTTTTCACAAGCCCTCCAAAAATTGACCCTTTTTTTGGCAGATGCCTGCCGGGGTTCTTCCATACATGGACATAAAAGCAACAAGCAATGGCTTTTCACAAGCCCTCCAAAAATTGACCCTTTTTTTGGCAGATACCTGCCGGGGTTCTTCCATAGATGGATGTAAAAGCAACAAGCAATGGCTTTTCACAAGCCCTCCAAAAATTGACCCTTTTTTTTGGCAGATGCCTGCCGGGGTTCTTCCATACATGGACATAAAAGCAACAAGCAATGACTTTTCACAAGCCCTCCAAAAATGTACTCCTTTTATTGGCAGATGCCTGCCGGGGTTCTTCCATACATCGATGTAAAAGCAACAAGCAATGGCTTTTCACAAGCCCTCCAAAAATTGACGCTTTTTTTGGCAGATGCCTGCCGGGGTTCTTCCATAGATGGATGTAAAAGCAACAAGCAATGACTTTTCACAAGCCCTCCAAAAATGGACCCTTTTTATTGACAGATGCCTGCCGGGGTTCTTCCATACATGGATGTAAAAGCAACAAGCAATGGCTTTTCACAAGCCCTCCAAAAATTGACGCTTTTTTTGGCAGATGCCTGCCGGGGTTCTTCCATACATGGATGTAAAAGCAACAAGCAATGGCTTTTCACAAGCCCTCCAAAAATTGACCCTTTTTATTGGCAGATGCCTGCCGGGGTTCTTCCATACATGGATGTAAAAGCAACAAGCAATGGCTTTTCACAAGCCCTCCAAAAATTGACCCTTTTATTTGGCAGATGCCTGCCGGGGTTCTTCCATACATGGACATAAAAGCAACAAGCAATGACTTTTCACAAGCCCTCCAAAAATTGACCCTTTTTATTTGGCAGATGCCTGCCGGGGTTCTTCCATACATGGACATAAAAGCAACAAGCAATGACTTTTCACAAGCCCTCCAAAAATTGACCCTTTTTATTGGCAGATGCCTGCCGGGGTTCTTCCATAGATGGATCTAAAAGCAACAAGCAATGGCTTTTCACAAGCCCTCCAAAAATTGACCCTTTTTATTGACAGATGCCTGCCGGGGTTCTTCTATACATGGATGTAAAAGCAACAAGCAATGGCTTTTCACAAGCCCTACAAAAATTGACGCTTTTTTTGGCAGATACCTGCCGGGGTTCTTCCATAGATGGATGTAAAAGCAACAAGCAATGACTTTTCACAAGCCCTCCAAAAATTGACCCTTTTTTTTGGCAGATGCCTGCCGGGGTTCTTCCATACATGGATGTAAAAGCAACAAGCAATGGCTTTTCACAAGCCCTCCAAAAATTGACCCTTTTTTTGGCAGATACCTGCCGGGGTTCTTCCATAGATGGATGTAAAAGCAACAAGCAATGACTTTTCACAAGCCCTCCAAAAATTGACCCTTTTTTTTGGCAGATGCCTGCCGGGGTTCTTCCATACATGGATGTAAAAGCAACAAGCAATGGCTTTTCACAAGCCCTCCAAAAATTGACCTTTTTTTGGCAGATGCCTGCCGGGGTTCTTCCATACATGGATGTAAAAGCAACAAGCAATGACTTTTCACAAGCCCTCCAAAAATTGACCCTTTTTTTTGGCAGATGCCTGCCGGGGTTCTTCCATACATGCATGTAAAAGCAACAAGCAATGGCTTTTCACAAGCCCTCCAAAAATTGACGCCTTTTTTGGCAGATGCCTGCCGGGGTTCTTCCATAGATGGATGTAAAAGCAACAAGCAATGACTTTTCATAAGCCCTCCAAAAATTGACCCTTTTTTTTGGCAGATGCCTGCCGGGGTTCTTCCATACATGGATGTAAAAGCAACAAGCGATGACTTTTCACAAGCCCTCCAAAAATTGACCCTTTTTTTGGCAGATGCCTGCCGGGGTTCTTCCATAGATGGATGTAAAAGCAACAAGCAATGACTTTTCACAAGCCCTCCAAAAATGTACGCTTTTTTTGGCAGATGCCTGCCGGGGTTCTTCCATACATGGATGTAAAAGCAACAAGCAATGGCTTTTCACAAGCCCTCCAAAAATTTACTCTTTTTATTGGCAGATGCCTGCCGGGGTTCTTCCATACATGGATGTAAAAGCAACAAGCAATGGCTTTTCACAAGCCCTCCAAAAATTGACCCTTTTTTTTGGCAGATGCCTGCCGGGGTTCTTCCATAGATGGATGTAAAAGCAACAAGCAATGACTTTTCACAAGCCCTCCAAAAATTGACGCTTTTTTTGGCAGATGCCTGCCGGGGTTCTTCCATACATGGATGTAAAAGCAACAAGCAATGACTTTTCAAAAGCCCTCCAAAAATTTACTCTTTTTATTGGCAGATGCCTGCCGGGGTTCTTCCATACATGGATGTAAAAGCAACAAGCAATGGCTTTTCACAAGCCCTCCAAAAATTTACGCTTTTTTTTTTCAGATGCCTGCCGGGGTTCTTCCATACATGGATGTAAAAGCAACAAGCAATGGGTTTTCACAAGCCCTCCAAAAATTGACCCTTTTTTTTGGCAGATGCCTGCCGGGGTTCTTCCATACATGGATGCAAAAGCAACAAACAATGGCTTTTCACAAGCCCTCCAAAAATGTACCCTTTTTATTGGCAGATACCTGCCGGGGTTCTTCCATACATGGATGTAAAAGCAACAAGCAATGGCTTTTCACAAGCCCTCCAAAAATTGACCCTTTTTTTTGGCAGATGCCTGCCGGGGTTCTTCCATACATGGATGTAAAAGCACCAAGCAATGGCTTTTCACAAGCCCTCCAAAAATTGATGCTTTTTTTGGCAGATGCCTGCCGGGGTTCTTCCATACATGGATGTAAAAGCAACAAGCAATGACTTTTCACAAGCCCTCCAAAAATTGACGCTTTTTTTTGGCAGATGCCTGCCGGGGTTCTTCCATACATGGATGTAAAAGCAACAAGCAATGGCTTTTCACAAGCCCTCCAAAAATTGACGCTTTTTTTGGCAGATGCCTGCCGGGGTTCTTCCATACATGGACGTAAAAGCAACAAGCAATGGCTTTTCACAAGCCCTCCAAAAATTGACCCTTTTTATTGGCAGATGCCTGCCGGGGTTCTTCCATAGATGGATGTAAAAGCAACAAGCAATGACTTTTCACAAGCCCTCCAAAAATTGACCCTTTTTTTTGGCAGATGCCTGCCGGGGTTCTTCCATACATGGATATAAAAGCAACAAGCAATGGCTTTTCACAAGCCCTCCAAAAATTTACGCTTTTTTTGGCAGATGCCTGCCGGGGTTCTTCCATACATGGATCTAAAAGCAACAAGCAATGGCTTTTCACAAGCCCTCCAAAAATTGACCCTTTTTATTGGCAGATGCCTGCCGGGGTTCTTCCATAGATGGATGTAAAAGCAACAAGCAATGGCTTTTCACAAGCCCTCCAAAAATTGACCCTTTTTATTGGCAGATGCCTGCCGGGGTTCTTCCATAGATGGATGTAAAAGCAACAAGCAATGACTTTTCACAAGCCCTCCAAAAATTGACCCTTTTTTTTGGCAGATGCCTGCCGGGGTTCTTCCATAGATGGATGTAAAAGCAACAAGCAATGGCTTTTCACAAGCCCTCCAAAAATTGACCCTTTTTTTGGCAGATACCTGCCGGGGTTCTTCCATAGATGGATGTAAAAGCAACAAGCAATGACTTTTCACAAGCCCTCCAAAAATGTACTCTTTTTATTGGCAGATGCCTGCCGGGGTTTCTTCCATACATCGATGTAAAAGCAACAAGCAATGGCTTTTCACAAGCCCTCCAAAAATTGACGCTTTTTTTGGCAGATGCCTGCCGGGGTTCTTCCATACATGGATGTAAAAGCAACAAGCAATGACTTTTCAAAAGCCCTCCAAAAATTTACACTTTTTATTGGCAGATACGTGCCGGGGTTCTTCCATACATGGATGTAAAAGCAACAAGCAATGGCTTTTCACAAGCCCTCCAAAAATTGACGCTTTTTTTGGCAGATGCCTGCCGGGGTTCTTCCATACATGGACGTAAAAGCAACAAGCAATGACTTTTCACAAGCCCTCCAAAAATTGACCCTTTTTTTGGCAGATGCCTGCCGGGGTTCTTCCATAGATGGATGTAAAAGCAACAAGCGATGGCTTTTCACAATCCCTCCAAAAATTTACCCTTTTTATTGGCAGATGCCTGCCGGGGTTATTCCATAGATGGACGTAAAAGCAACAAGCAATGACTTTTCACAAGCCCTCCAAAAATTTACCCTTTTTTTGGCAGATGCCTGCCGGGGTTCTTCCATACATGGACATAAAAGCAACAAGCAATGGCTTTTCACAAGCCCTCCAAAAATTGACCCTTTTTTTGGCAGATACCTGCCGGGGTTCTTCCATAGATGGATGTAAAAGCAACAAGCAATGGCTTTTCACCAGCCCTCCAAAAATTGACCCTTTTTTTTGGCAGATGCCTGCCGGGGTTCTTCCATACATGGACATAAAAGCAACAAGCAATGACTTTTCACAAGCCCTCCAAAAATGTACTCTTTTTATTGGCAGATGCCTGCCGGGGTTCTTCCATACATCGATGTAAAAGCAACAAGCAATGGCTTTTCACAAGCCCTCCAAAAATTGACCCTTTTTTTTGGCAGATGCCTGCCGGGGTTCTTCCATACATGGACATAAAAGCAACAAGCAATGACTTTTCACAAGCCCTCCAAAAATTTACTCTTTTTATTGGCAGATGCCTGCCGGGGTTCTTCCATACATCGATGTAAAAGCAACAAGCAATGGCTTTTCACAAGCCCTCCAAAAATTGACGCTTTTTTTGGCAGATGCCTGCCGGGGTTCTTCCATACATGGATGTAAAAGCAACAAGCAATGACTTTTCAAAAGCCCTCCAAAAATTTACACTTTTTATTGGCAGATACGTGCCGGGGTTCTTCCATACATGGATGTAAAAGCAACAAGCAATGGCTTTTCACAAGCCCTCCAAAAATTGACGCTTTTTTTGGCAGATGCCTGCCGGGGTTCTTCCATACATGGACGTAAAAGCAACAAGCGATGGCTTTTCACAATCCCTCCAAAAATTTACCCTTTTTATTGGCAGATGCCTGCCGGGGTTATTCCATAGATGGACGTAAAAGCAACAAGCAATGACTTTTCACAAGCCCTCCAAAAATTGACCCTTTTTTTGGCAGATGCCTGCCGGGGTTCTTCCATACATGGACATAAAAGCAACAAGCAATGGCTTTTCACAAGCCCTCCAAAAATTGACCCTTTTTTTGGCAGATACCTGCCGGGGTTCTTCCATAGATGGATGTAAAAGCAACAAGCAATGGCTTTTCACCAGCCCTCCAAAAATTGACCCTTTTTTTTGGCAGATGCCTGCCGGGGTTCTTCCATACATGGACATAAAAGCAACAAGCAATGACTTTTCACAAGCCCTCCAAAAATGTACTCTTTTTATTGGCAGATGCCTGCCGGGGTTCTTCCATACATCGATGTAAAAGCAACAAGCAATGGCTTTTCACAAGCCCTCCAAAAATTGACCCTTTTTTTTGGCAGATGCCTGCCGGGGTTCTTCCATACATGGACATAAAAGCAACAAGCAATGACTTTTCACAAGCCCTCCAAAAATGTACTCTTTTTATTGGCAGATGCCTGCCGGGGTTCTTCCATACATCGATGTAAAAGCAACAAGCAATGGCTTTTCACAAGCCCTCCAAAAATTGACCCTTTTTATTGGCAGATGCCTGCCGGGGTTCTTCCATAGATGGATGTAAAAGCAACAAGCAATGACTTTTCACAAGCCCTCCAAAAATTGACCCTTTTTATTGACAGATGCCTGCCGGGGTTCTTCCATACATGGATGTAAAAGCAACAAGCAATGGCTTTTCACAAGCCCTCCAAAAATTGACGCTTTTTTTGGCAGATGCCTGCCGGGGTTCTTCCATACATGGACGTAAAAGCAACAAGCAATGGCTTTTCACAA
Source organism: Rhinoderma darwinii (assembly GCF_050947455.1). NCBI lineage: Eukaryota > Metazoa > Chordata > Amphibia > Anura > Rhinodermatidae > Rhinoderma > Rhinoderma darwinii. The sequence continues at coordinate 723,086 of NW_027461923.1, read as the reverse complement.
GCCCTCCAAAAATTGACCCTTTTTATTGGCAGATGCCTGCCGGGGTTCTTCCATAGATGGATGTAAAAGCAACAAGCAATGACTTTTCACAAGCCCTCCAAAAATTGACCCTTTTTTTTGGCAGATGCCTGCCGGGGTTCTTCCATACATGGATATAAAAGCAACAAGCAATGGCTTTTCACAAGCCCTCCAAAAATTTACGCTTTTTTTGGCAGATGCCTGCCGGGGTTCTTCCATACATGGATCTAAAAGCAACAAGCAATGGCTTTTCACAAGCCCTCCAAAAATTGACTCTTTTTATTGGCAGATGCCTGCCGGGGTTCTTCCATACATGGATGTAAAAGCAACAAGCAATGGCTTTTCACAAGCCCTCCAAAAATTGGCCCTTTTTATTGGCAGATGCCTGCCGGGGTTCTTCCATACATGGATGTAAAAGCATTAAAGCAACAAGCAATGGCTTTTCACAAGCCCTCCAAAAATTGACCCTTTTATTTGGCAGATGCCTGCCGGGGTTCTTCCATACATGGACATAAAAGCAACAAGCAATGACTTTTCACAAGCCCTCCAAAAATTGACCCTTTTTATTGGCAGATGCCTGCCGGGGTTCTTCCATAGATGGATGTAAAAGCAACAAGCAATGGCTTTTCACAAGCCCTCCAAAAATTGACCCTTTTTTTGGCAGATACCTGCCGGGGTTCTTCCATAGATGGATGTAAAAGCAACAAGCAATGACTTTTCACAAGCCCTCCAAAAATTGACCCTTTTTTTTGGCAGATGCCTGCCGGGGTTCTTCCATACATGGATGTAAAAGCAACAAGCAATGGCTTTTCACAAGCCCTCCAAAAATTGACCTTTTTTTGGCAGATGCCTGCCGGGGTTCTTCCATACATGGATGTAAAAGCAACAAGCAAGGACTTTTCATAAGCCCTCCAAAAATTGACCCTTTTTTTTGGCAGATGCCTGCCGGGGTTCTTCCATACATGGATGTAAAAGCAACAAGCGATGACTTTTCACAAGCCCTCCAAAAATTGACCCTTTTTTTGGCAGATGCCTGCCGGGGTTCTTCCATAGATGGATGTAAAAGCAACAAGCAATGACTTTTCACAAGCCCTCCAAAAATGTACGCTTTTTTTGGCAGATGCCTGCCGGGGTTCTTCCATACATGGATGTAAAAGCAACAAGCAATGGCTTTTCACAAGCCCTCCAAAAATTTACTCTTTTTATTGGCAGATGCCTGCCGGGGTTCTTCCATACATGGATGTAAAAGCAACAAGCAATGGCTTTTCACAAGCCCTCCAAAAATTGACCCTTTTTTTTGGCAGATGCCTGCCGGGGTTCTTCCATACATGGACGTAAAAGCAACAAACAATGGCTTTTCACAAGCCCTCCAAAAATTGACGCTTTTTTTGGCAGATGCCTGCCGGGGTTCTTCCATAGATGGATGTAAAAGCAACAAGCAATGACTTTTCACAAGCCCTCCAAAAATTGACCCTTTTTTTTGGCAGATGCCTGCCAGGGTTCTTCCATACATGGATGTAAAAGCAACAAGCAATGACTTTTCAAAAGCCCTCCAAAAATTTACTCTTTTTATTGGCAGATGCCTGCCGGGGTTCTTCCATACATGGATGTAAAAGCAACAAGCAATGGCTTTTCACAAGCCCTCCAAAAATTTACGCTTTTTTTTTCAGATGCCTGCCGGGGTTCTTCCATACATGGATGTAAAAGCAACAAGCAATGGGTTTTCACAAGCCCTCCAAAAATTGACCCTTTTTTTTGGCAGATGCCTGCCGGGGTTCTTCCATACATGGATGTAAAAGCACCAAGCAATGGCTTTTCACAAGCCCTCCAAAAATTGATGCTTTTTTTGGCAGATGCCTGCCGGGGTTCTTCCATAGATGGATGTAAAAGCAACAAGCAATCACTTTTCACAAGCCCTTCAAAAATGGACCCTTTTTTTTGGCAGATGCCTGCCGGGGTTCTTCCATACATGGATGTAAAAGCAACAAGCAATGGCTTTTCACAAGCCCTCCAAAAATTGACCTTTTTTTGGCAGATGCCTGCCGGGGTTCTTCCATACATGGATGTAAAAGCAACAAGCAATGGCTTTTCACAAGCCCTCCAAAAATTGACGCTTTTTTTTGGCAGATGCCTGCCGGGGTTCTTCCATACATGGATGTAAAAGCAACAAGCAATGGCTTTTCACAAGCCCTCCAAAAATTGACGCTTTTTTTGGCAGATGCCTGCCGGGGTTCTTCCATACATGGATGTAAAAGCAACAAGCAATGACTTTTCACAAGCCCTCCAAAAATTGACCCTTTTTTTGGGCAGATGCCTGCCGGGGTTCTTCCATACATGGATGTAAAAGCAACAAGCAATGGCTTTTCACAACCCATCCAAAAATTGACCCTTTTTATTGGCAGATGCCTGCCGGGGTTCTTCCATACATGGATGTAAAAGCAACAAGCAATGGCTTTTCACAAGCCCTCCAAAAATTTACGCTTTTTTGGGCAGATGCCTGCCGGGGTTCTTCCATACATGGATATAAAAGCAAAAAGCAATGGCTTTTCACAAGCCCTCCAAAAATTGACGCTTTTTTTGGCAGATGCCTGCCGGGGTTCTACCATAGATGGATGTAAAAGCAACAAGCAATGACTTTTCACAAGCCCTCCAAAAATTGACCCTTTTTATTGGCAGATGCCTGCCGGGGTTCTTCCATACATGGATGTAAAAGCAACAAGCAATGGCTTTTCACAACCCATCCAAAAATTGACCCTTTTTATTGGCAGATGCCTGCCGGGGTTCTTCCATACATGGATGTAAAAGCAACAAGCAATGGCTTTTCACAACCCATCCAAAAATTGACCCTTTTTATTGGCAGATGCCTGCCGGGGTTCTTCCATACATGGATGTAAAAGCAACAAGCAATGGGTTTTCACAAGCCCTCCAAAAATTGACCCTTTTTTTTGGCAGATGCCTGCCGGGGTTCTTCCATACATGGATGTAAAAGCACCAAGCAATGGCTTTTCACAAGCCCTCCAAAAATTGATGCTTTTTTTGGCAGATGCCTGCCGGGGTTCTTCCATAGATGGATGTAAAAGCAACAAGCAATCACTTTTCACAAGCCCTTCAAAAATGGACCCTTTTTTTTGGCAGATGCCTGCCGGGGTTCTTCCATACATGGATGTAAAAGCAACAAGCAATGGCTTTTCACAAGCCCTCCAAAAATTGACCTTTTTTTGGCAGATGCCTGCCGGGGTTCTTCCATACATGGATGTAAAAGCAACAAGCAATGGCTTTTCACAAGCCCTCCAAAAATTGACCCTTTTTTTTGGCAGATGCCTGCCGGGGTTCTTCCATACATGGACGTAAAAGCAACAAACAATGGCTTTTCACAAGCCCTCCAAAAATTGACGCTTTTTTTGGCAGATGCCTGCCGGGGTTCTTCCATAGATGGATGTAAAAGCAACAAGCAATGACTTTTCACAAGCCCTCCAAAAATTGACCCTTTTTTTTGGCAGATGCCTGCCAGGGTTCTTCCATACATGGATGTAAAAGCAACAAGCAATGACTTTTCAAAAGCCCTCCAAAAATTTACTCTTTTTATTGGCAGATGCCTGCCGGGGTTCTTCCATACATGGATGTAAAAGCAACAAGCAATGGCTTTTCACAAGCCCTCCAAAAATTTACGCTTTTTTTTTCAGATGCCTGCCGGGGTTCTTCCATACATGGATGTAAAAGCAACAAGCAATGGGTTTTCACAAGCCCTCCAAAAATTGACCCTTTTTTTTGGCAGATGCCTGCCGGGGTTCTTCCATACATGGATGTAAAAGCACCAAGCAATGGCTTTTCACAAGCCCTCCAAAAATTGATGCTTTTTTTGGCAGATGCCTGCCGGGGTTCTTCCATAGATGGATGTAAAAGCAACAAGCAATCACTTTTCACAAGCCCTTCAAAAATGGACCCTTTTTTTTGGCAGATGCCTGCCGGGGTTCTTCCATACATGGATGTAAAAGCAACAAGCAATGGCTTTTCACAAGCCCTCCAAAAATTGACCTTTTTTTGGCAGATGCCTGCCGGGGTTCTTCCATACATGGATGTAAAAGCAACAAGCAATGACTTTTCACAAGCCCTCCAAAAATTGACGCTTTTTTTTGGCAGATGCCTGCCGGGGTTCTTCCATACATGGATGTAAAAGCAACAAGCAATGGCTTTTCACAAGCCCTCCAAAAATTGACGCTTTTTTTGGCAGATGCCTGCCGGGGTTCTTCCATACATGGACGTAAAAGCAACAAGCAATGGCTTTTCACAAGCCCTCCAAAAATTGACCCTTTTTATTGGCAGATGCCTGCCGGGGTTCTTCCATAGATGGATGTAAAAGCAACAAGCAATGACTTTTCACAAGCCCTCCAAAAATTGACCCTTTTTTTTGGCAGATGCCTGCCGGGGTTCTTCCATACATGGATATAAAAGCAACAAGCAATGGCTTTTCACAAGCCCTCCAAAAATTTACGCTTTTTTTGGCAGATGCCTGCCGGGGTTCTTCCATACATGGATCTAAAAGCAACAAGCAATGGCTTTTCACAAGCCCTCCAAAAATTGACTCTTTTTATTGGCAGATGCCTGCCGGGGTTCTTCCATACATGGATGTAAAAGCAACAAGCAATGGCTTTTCACAAGCCCTCCAAAAATTGACCCTTTTTATTGGCAGATGCCTGCCGGGGTTCTTCCATACATGGATGTAAAAGCAACAAGCAATGGCTTGTCACAAGCCCTCCAAAAATTGACCCTTTTTATTGGCAGATGCCTGCCGGGGTTCTTCCATACATGAACATAAAAGCAACAAGCAATGGCTTTTCACAAGCCCTCCAAAAATTGACCCTTTTTATTGGCAGATGCCTGCCGGGGTTCTTCCATAGATGGATGTAAAAGCAACAAGCAATGGCTTTTCACAAGCCCTCCAAAAATTGACCCTTTTTATTGGCAGATGCCTGCCGGGGTTCTTCCATAGATGGATGTAAAAGCAACAAGCAATGACTTTTCACAAGCCCTCCAAAAATTGACCCTTTTTTTTGGCAGATGCCTGCCGGGGTTCTTCCATACATGGATGTAAAAGCAACAAGCAATGGCTTTTCACAAGCCCTCCAAAAATTGACCCTTTTTTTTGGCAGATGCCTGCCGGGGTTCTTCCATACATGGATGTAAAAGCAACAAGCAATGGCTTTTCACAAGCCCTCCAAAAATTGACCCTTTTATTTGGCAGATGCCTGCCGGGGTTCTTCCATACATGGACATAAAAGCAACAAGCAATGGCTTTTCACAAGCCCTCCAAAAATTGACCCTTTTTATTGGCAGATGCCTGCCGGGGTTCTTCCATAGATGGATGTAAAAGCAACAAGCAATGGCTTTTCACAAGCCCTCCAAAAATTGACCCTTTTTTTGGCAGATACCTGCCGGGGTTCTTCCATAGATGGATGTAAAAGCAACAAGCAATGGCTTTTCACAAGCCCTCCAAAAATTGACCCTTTTTTTTGGCAGATGCCTGCCGGGGTTCTTCCATACATGGACATAAAAGCAACAAGCAATGACTTTTCACAAGCCCTCCAAAAATGTACTCTTTTTATTGGCAGATGCCTGTCGGGGTTCTTCCATACATCGATGTAAAAGCAACAAGCAATGGCTTTTCACAAGCCCTCCAAAAATTGACGCTTTTTTTGGCAGATGCCTGCCGGGGTTCTTCCATACATGGATGTAAAAGCAACAAGCAATGACTTTTCAAAAGCCCTCCAAAAATTTACACTTTTTATTGGCAGATACGTGCCGGGGTTCTTCCATACATGGATGTAAAAGCAACAAGCAATGGCTTTTCACAAGCCCTCCAAAAATTGACGCTTTTTTTGGCAGATGCCTGCCGGGGTTCTTCCATACATGGACGTAAAAGCAACAAGCGATGGCTTTTCACAATCCCTCCAAAAATTTACCCTTTTTATTGGCAGATGCCTGCCGGGGTTATTCCATAGATGGACGTAAAAGCAACAAGCAATGACTTTTCACAAGCCCTCCAAAAATTGACCCTTTTTTTGGCAGATGCCTGCCGGGGTTCTTCCATACATGGACATAAAAGCAACAAGCAATGGCTTTTCACAAGCCCTCCAAAAATTGACCCTTTTTTTGGCAGATACCTGCCGGGGTTCTTCCATAGATGGATGTAAAAGCAACAAGCAATGGCTTTTCACAAGCCCTCCAAAAATTGACCCTTTTTTTTGGCAGATGCCTGCCGGGGTTCTTCCATACATGGACATAAAAGCAACAAGCAATGACTTTTCACAAGCCCTCCAAAAATGTACTCTTTTTATTGGCAGATGCCTGCCGGGGTTCTTCCATACATCGATGTAAAAGCAACAAGCAATGGCTTTTCACAAGCCCTCCAAAAATTGACGCTTTTTTTGGCAGATGCCTGCCGGGGTTCTTCCATAGATGGATGTAAAAGCAACAAGCAATGACTTTTCACAAGCCCTCCAAAAATTGACCCTTTTTATTGACAGATGCCTGCCGGGGTTCTTCCATACATGGATGTAAAAGCAACAAGCAATGGCTTTTCACAAGCCCTCCAAAAATTGACGCTTTTTTTGGCAGATGCCTGCCGGGGTTCTTCCATACATGGACGTAAAAGCAACAAGCGATGGCTTTTCACAATCCCTCCAAAAATTTACCCTTTTTATTGGCAGATGCCTGCCGGGGTTATTCCATAGATGGACGTAAAAGCAACAAGCAATGACTTTTCACAAGCCCTCCAAAAATTGACCCTTTTTTTGGCAGATGCCTGCCGGGGTTCTTCCATACATGGACATAAAAGCAACAAGCAATGGCTTTTCACAAGCCCTCCAAAAATTGACCCTTTTTATTGGCAGATGCCTGCCGGGGTTCTTCCATACATGGATGTAAAAGCAACAAGCAATGGCTTTTCACAAGCCCTCCAAAAATTTACCCTTTTTTTTGGCAGATGCCTGCCGGGGTTCTTCCATACATGGATGTAAAAGCAACAAACAATGACTTTTCACAAGCCCTCCAAAAATTGACGCTTTTTTTGGCAGATGCCTGCCGGGGTTCTTCCATAGATGGATGTAAAAGCAACAAGCAATGACTTTTCACAAGCCCTCCAAAAATTGACCCTTTTTTTTGGCAGATGCCTGCCGGGGTTCTTCCATACATGGATGTAAAAGCAACAAGCAATGGCTTTTCACAAGCCCTCCAAAAATTGACCCTTTTTTTTGGCAGATGCCTGCCGGGGTTCTTCCATACATGGATGTAAAAGCACCAAGCAATGGCTTTTCACAAGCCCTCCAAAAATTGATGCTTTTTTTGGCAGATGCCTGCCGGGGTTCTTCCATAGATGGATGTAAAAGCAACAAGCAATGACTTTTCACAAGCCCTTCAAAAATGGACCCTTTTTTTTGGCAGATGCCTGCCGGGGTTCTTCCATACATGGATGTAAAAGCAACAAGCAATGGCTTTTCACAAGCCCTCCAAAAATTGACCTTTTTTTGGCAGATGCCTGCCGGGGTTCTTCCATACATGGATGTAAAAGCAACAAGCAATGGCTTTTCACAAGCCCTCCAAAAATTGACCTTTTTTTGGCAGATGCCTGCCGGGGTTCTTCCATACATGGATGTAAAAGCAACAAGCAATGACTTTTCACAAGCCCTCCAAAAATTGACGCTTTTTTTGGCAGATGCCTGCCGGGGTTCTTCCATAGATGGATGTAAAAGCAACAAGCAATGACTTTTCACAAGCCCTCCAAAAATTGACCCTTTTTTTTGGCAGATGCCTGCCGGGGTTCTTCCATACATGGATATAAAAGCAACAAGCAATGGCTTTTCACAAGCCCTCCAAAAATTTACGCTTTTTTTGGCAGATGCCTGCCGGGGTTCTTCCATACATGGATCTAAAAGCAACAAGCAATGGCTTTTCACAAGCCCTCCAAAAATTGACTCTTTTTATTGGCAGATGCCTGCCGGGGTTCTTCCATACATGGATGTAAAAGCAACAAGCAATGGCTTTTCACAAGCTCTCCAAAAATTGACCCTTTTTATTGGCAGATGCCTGCCGGGGTTCTTCCATACATGGATGTAAAAGCAACAAGCAATGGCTTGTCACAAGCCCTCCAAAAATTGACCCTTTTTATTGGCAGATGCCTGCCGGGGTTCTTCCATACATGGATGTAAAAGCAACAAGCAATGGCTTTTCACAAGCCCTCCAAAAATTGACCCTTTTTTTTGGCAGATGCCTGCCGGGGTTCTTCCATACATGGATGTAAAAGCAACAAGCAATGGCTTTTCACAAGCCCTCCAAAAATTGACCCTTTTTTTTGGCAGATGCCTGCCGGGGTTCTTCCATACATGAACATAAAAGCAACAAGCAATGGCTTTTCACAAGCCCTCCAAAAATTGACCCTTTTTATTGGCAGATGCCTGCCGGGGTTCTTCCATAGATGGATGTAAAAGCAACAAGCAATGGCTTTTCACAAGCCCTCCAAAAATTGACCCTTTTTTTTGGCAGATGCCTGCCGGGGTTCTTCCATACATGGATGTAAAAGCAACAAGCAATGGCTTTTCACAAGCCCTCCAAAAATTGACCCTTTTTTTTGGCAGATGCCTGCCGGGGTTCTTCCATACATGGATGTAAAAGCAACAAGCAATGGCTTTTCACAAGCCCTCCAAAAATTGACCCTTTTATTTGGCAGATGCCTGCCGGGGTTCTTCCATACATGGACATAAAAGCAACAAGCAATGGCTTTTCACAAGCCCTCCAAAAATTGACCCTTTTTATTGGCAGATGCCTGCCGGGGTTCTTCCATAGATGGATGTAAAAGCAACAAGCAATGGCTTTTCACTAGCCCTCCAAAAATTGACCCTTTTTTTGGCAGATATCTGCCGGGGTTCTTCCATAGATGGATGTAAAAGCAACAAGCAATGGCTTTTCACAAGCCCTCCAAAAATTGACCCTTTTTTTTGGCAGATGCCTGCCGGGGTTCTTCCATACATGGACATAAAAGCAACAAGCAATGACTTTTCACAAGCCCTCCAAAAATGTACTCTTTTTATTGGCAGATGCCTGCCGGGGTTCTTCCATACATCGATGTAAAAGCAACAAGCAATGGCTTTTCACAAGCCCTCCAAAAATTGACGCTTTTTTTGGCAGATGCCTGCCGGGGTTCTTCCATACATGGATGTAAAAGCAACAAGCAATGACTTTTCAAAAGCCCTCCAAAAATTTACACTTTTTATTGGCAGATACGTGCCGGGGTTCTTCCATACATGGACGTAAAAGCAACAAGCGATGGCTTTTCACAATCCCTCCAAAAATTTACCCTTTTTATTGGCAGATGCCTGCCGGGGTTATTCCATAGATGGACTTAAAAGCAACAAGCAATGACTTTTCACAAGCCCTCCAAAAATTGACCCTTTTTTTGGCAGATGCCTGCCGGGGTTCTTCCATACATGGACATAAAAGCAACAAGCAATGGCTTTTCACAAGCCCTCCAAAAATTGACCCTTTTTTTGGCAGATACCTGCCGGGGTTCTTCCATAGATGGATGTAAAAGCAACAAGCAATGGCTTTTCACAAGCCCTCCAAAAATTGACCCTTTTTTTTGGCAGATGCCTGCCGGGGTTCTTCCATACATGGACATAAAAGCAACAAGCAATGACTTTTCACAAGCCCTCCAAAAATGTACTCTTTTTATTGGCAGATGCCTGCCGGGGTTCTTCCATACATCGATGTAAAAGCAACAAGCAATGGCTTTTCACAAGCCCTCCAAAAATTGACGCTTTTTTTGGCAGATGCCTGCCGGGGTTCTTCCATAGATGGATGTAAAAGCAACAAGCAATGACTTTTCACAAGCCCTCCAAAAATTGACCCTTTTTATTGACAGATGCCTGCCGGGGTTCTTCCATACATGGATGTAAAAGCAACAAGCAATGGCTTTTCACAAGCCCTCCAAAAATTGACGCTTTTTTTGGCAGATGCCTGCCGGGGTTCTTCCATACATGGATGTAAAAGCAACAAGCAATGGCTTTTCACAAGCCCTCCAAAAATGTACGCTTTTTTTGGCAGATGCCTGCCGGGGTTCTTCCATACATGGATGTAAAAGCAACAAGCAATGACTTTTTACAAGCCCTCCAAAAATTGACCCTTTTTATTGGCAGATGCCTGCCGGGGTTCTTCCATACATGGATGTAAAAGCAACAAGCAATGGCTTTTCACAAGCCCTCCACAATTTGACCCTTTTTATTGGCAGATGCCTGCCGGGGTTCTTCCATACATGGATGTAAAACCAACAAGCAATGGCTTTTGACAAGCCCTCCAAAAATTGACCCTTTTTATTGGCAGATGCCTGCCGGGGTTCTTCCATACATGGATGTAAAAGCAACAAGCAATGGCTTTTCACAAGCCCTCCAAAAATTGACACTTTTTTTGGCAGATGCCTGCCGGGGTTCTTCCATAGATGGATGTAAAAGCAACAAGCAATGGCTTTTCACAAGCCCTCCAAAAATTGACCCTTTTTTTTGGCAGATGCCTGCCGGGGTTCTTCCATACATGGATGTAAAAGCACCAAGCAATGGCTTTTCACAAGCCCTCCAAAAATTGACGCTTTTTTTGGCAAATGCCTGCCGGGGTTCTTCCATACATGGATGTAAAAGCAACAAGCAATGGCTTTTCACAAGCCCTCCAAAAATTGACCCTTTTTTTGGCAGATGCCTGCCGGGGTTCTTCCATAGATGGATGTAAAAGCAACAAGCAATGACTTTTCACAAGCCCTTCAAAAATGGACCCTTTTTTTTGGCAGATGCCTGCCGGGGTTCTTCCATACATGGATGTAAAAGCAACAAGCAATGGCTTTTCACAAGCCCTCCAAAAATTGACCTTTTTTTGGCAGATGCCTGCCGGGGTTCTTCCATAGATGGATGTAAAAGCAACAAGCAATGGCTTTTCACAAGCCCTCCAAAAATTGACGCTTTTTTTGGCAGATGCCTGCCGGGGTTCTTCCATACATGGATGTAAAAGCAACAAGCAATGGCTTTTCACAAGCCCTCCAAAAATTGACCCTTTTTATTGGCAGATGCCTGCCGGGGTTCTTCCATAGATGGATGTAAAAGCAACAAGCAATGGCTTTTCAAAAGCCCTCCAAAAATTGACCCTTTTTTTGGCAGATACCTGCCGGGGTTCTTCCATACATGGATGTAAAAGCAACAAGCAATGGCTTTTGACAAGCCCTCCAAAAATTGACCCTTTTTTTTGGCAGATGCCTGCCGAGGTTCTTCCATACATGGATGTAAAAGCAACAAGCAATGGCTTTTCACAAGCCCTCCAAAAATTGACCCTTTTTTTTGGCAGATGCCTGCCGGGGTTCTTCCATACATGGATGTAAAAGCAACAAGCAATGGCTTTTCACAAGCCCTCCAAAAATTGACGCTTTTTTTGGCAGATGCCTGCCGGGGTTCTTCCATTCATGGATGTAAAAGCAACAAGCAATGGCTTTTCACAAGCCCTCCAAAAATTGACCCTTTTTTTGGGCAGATGCCTGCCGGGGTTCTTCCATACATGGACATAAAAGCAACAAGCAATGGCTTTTCACAAGCCCTCCAAAAATTTACCCTTTTTATTGGCAGATGCCTGCCGGGGTTCTTCCATAGATGGATGTAAAAGCAACAAGCAATGGCTTTTCACAAGCCCTCCAAAAATTGACCCTTTTTTTTGGCAGATGCCTGCCGGGGTTCTTCCATACATGGATGTAAAAGCAACAAGCAATGGCTTTTCACAAGCCCTCCAAAAATTGACCCTTTTTTTTGGCAGATGCCTGCCGGGGTTCTTCCATACATGGACATAAAAGCAACAAGCAATGGCTTTTCACAAGCCCTCCAAAAATTGACCCTTTTTATTGGCAGATGCCTGCCGGGGTTCTTCCATAGATGGATGTAAAAGCAACAAGCAATGGCTTTTCACAAGCCCTCCAAAAATTGACCCTTTTTTTGGCAGATACCTGCCGGGGTTCTTCCATAGATGGATGTAAAAGCAACAAGCAATGACTTTTCACAAGCCCTCCAAAAATTGACCCTTTTTTTTGGCAGATGCCTGCCGGGGTTCTTCCATACATGGACATAAAAGCAACAAGCAATGACTTTTCACAAGCCCTCCAAAAATTGACCCTTTTTTTTGGCAGATGCCTGCCGGGGTTCTTCCATACATGGACATAAAAGCAACAAGCAATGACTTTTCAAAAGCCCTCCAAAAATGTACTCTTTTTATTGGTAGATGCCTGCCGGGGTTCTTCCATACATCGATGTAAAAGCAACAAGCAATGGCTTTTCACAAGCCCTCCAAAAATTGACGCTTTTTTTGGCAGATGCCTGCCGGGGTTCTTCCATACATCGATGTAAAAGCAACAAGCAATGGCTTTTCACAAGCCCTCCAAAAATTGACCCTTTTTTTGGCAGATGCCTGCCGGGGTTCTTCCATACATGGATATAAAAGCAACAAGCAATGGCTTTTCACAAGCCCTCCAAAAATTGACGCTTTTTTTGGGCAGATGCCTGCCGGGGTTCTTCCATAGATGGATGTAAAAGCAACAAGCAATGACTTATCAAAAGCCCTCCAAAAATTTACTCTTTTTATTGGCAGATGCCTGCCGGGGTTCTTCCATACATGGATGTAAAAGCAACAAGCAATGACTTTTCACAAGCCCTCCAAAAATTGACCCTTTTTTTTGGCAGATGCCTGCCGGGGTTCTTCCATACATAGATGTAAAAGCAACAAGCAATGGCTTTTCACAAGCCCTCCAAAAATTTACCCTTTTTATTGGCAGATGCCTGCCGGGGTTCTTCCATACATGGATGTAAAAGCAACAAACAATGGCTTTTCACAAGCCCTCCAAAAATTGACCCTTTTTATTGGCAGAGGCCTGCCGGGGTTCTTCCATACATGGATGTAAAAGCAACAAGCAATGACTATTCACAAGCCCTCCAAAAATTGACCCTTTTTTTTGGCAGATGCCTGCCGGGGTTCTTCCATACATGGATGTAAAAGCAACAAGCAATGACTTTTCACAAGCCCTCCAAAAATTGACCCTTTTTATTGGCAGATGCCTGCCGGGGTTCTTCCATACATGGATGTAAAAGCAACAAGCAATGGCTTTTCACAAGCCCTCCAAAAATTGACAATTTTTATTGGCAGATGCCTGCCGGGGTTCTTCCATACATGGATATAAAAGCAACAAGCAATGGCTTTTGACAAGCCCTCCAAAAATTGACCCTTTTTATTGGCAGATGCCTGCCGGGGTTCTTCCATACATGGATGTAAAAGCAACAAGCAATGGCTTTTCACAAGCCCTCCAAAAATTGACCCTTTTTATTGGCAGATGCCTGCCGGGGTTCTTCCATACATGGATGTAAAAGCAACAAGCAATGGCTTTTCACAAGCCCTCCAAAAATTGACCCTTTTTTTTGGCATATGCCTGCCGGGGTTCTTCCATACATGGATGTAAAAGCAACAAGCAATGGCTTTTCACAAGCCCTCCAAAAATAGACGCTTTTTTTGGCAGATGCCTGCCGGGGTTCTTCCATACATGGATGTAAAAGCAACAAGCAATGGCTTTTCACAAGCCCTCCAAAAATTGACCCTTTTTATTGGCAGAGGCCTGCCGGGGTTCTTCCATACATGGATGTAAAAGCAACAAGCAATGACTATTCACAAGCCCTCCAAAAATTGACCCTTTTTTTTGGCAGATGCCTGCCAGGGTTCTTCCATACATGGATGTAAAAGCAACAAGCAATGACTTTTCACAAGCCCTCCAAAAATTGACCCTTTTTATTGGCAGATGCCTGCCGGGGTTCTTCCATACATGGATGTAAAAGCAACAAGCAATGGCTTTTCACAAGCCCTCCAAAAATTGACAATTTTTATTGGCAGATGCCTGCCGGGGTTCTTCCATACATGGATGTAAAAGAAACAAGCAATGGCTTTTGACAAGCCCTCCAAAAATTGACCCTTTTTATTGGCAGATGCCTGCCGGGGTTCTTCCATACATGGATGTAAAAGCAACAAGCAATGGCTTTTCACAAGCCCTCCAAAAATAGACGCTTTTTTTGGCAGATGCCTGCCGGGGTTCTTCCATACATGGATATAAAAGCAACAAGCAATGGCTTTTCACAAGTCCTCCAAAAATTGACGCTTTTTTTGGCAGATGCCTGCCGGGGTTCTTCCATAGATGGATGTAAAAGCAACAAGCAATGACTTTTCACAAGCCCTCCAAAAATTGACCCTTTTTTTTGGCAGATGCCTGCCGGGGTTCTTCCATACATGGATGTAAAAGCAACAAGCAATGGCTTTTCACAAGCCCTCCAAAAATTGACGCTTTTTTTGGCAGGTGCCTGCCGGGGTTCTTCCATAGATGGATGTAAAAGCAACAAGCAATGACTTTTCACAAGCCCTCCAAAAATTGACCCTTTTTGTGGCAGATGCCTGCCGGGGTTCTTCCATACATGGATGTAAAAGCAACAAGCAATGGCTTTTCACAAGCCCTCCAAAAATTGACGCTTTTTTTGGCAGATGCCTGCCGGGGTTCTTCCATAGATGGATGTAAAAGCAACAAGCAATGACTTTTCAAAAGCCCTCCAAAAATTTACTCTTTTTATTGGCAGATGCCTGCCGGGGTTCTTCCATACATGGATGTAAAAGCAACAAGCAATGGCTTTTCACAAGCCCTCCAAAAATTGACCCTTTTTATTGGCCGATGCCTGCCGGGGTTCTTCCATACATGGATGTAAAAGCAACAAGCAATGGCTTTTCACAAGCCCTCCAAAAATTGACCCTTTTTTTTGGCAGATGCCTGCCGGGGTTCTTCCATACATGGATGTAAAAGCAACAAGCAATGGCTTTTCACAAGCCCTCCAAAAATTAACGCTTTTTTTGGCAGATGCCTGCCGGGGTTCTTCCATACATGGATGTAAAAGCAACAAGCAATGGCTTTTCACAAGCCCTCCAAAAATTGACGCTTTTTTGGGCAGATGCCTGCCGGGGTTCTTCCATAGATGGATGTAAAAGCAACAAGCAATGGCTTTTCACAAGCCCTCCAAAAATTGACGCTTTTTTTGGCAGATGCCTGCCGGGGTTCTTCCATAGATGGATGTAAAAGCAACAAGCAATGACTTTTCACAAGCCCTCCAAAAATTGACCCTTTTTTTTGGCAGATGCCTGCCGGGGTTCTTCCATACATGGATGTAAAAGCAACAAGCAATGGCTTTTCACAAGCCCTCCAAAAATTGACGCTTTTTTTGGCAGATGCCTGCCGGGGTTCTTCCATAGATGGATGTAAAAGCAACAAGCAATGACTTTTCAAAAGCCCTCCAAAAATTTACTCTTTTTATTGGCAGATGCCTGCCGGGGTTCTTCCATACATGGATGTAAAAGCAACAAGCAATGGCTTTTCACAAGCCCTCCAAAAATTGACCCTTTTTATTGGCCGATGCCTGCCGGGGTTCTTCCATACATGGATGTAAAAGCAACAAGCAATGGCTTTTCACAAGCCCTCCAAAAATTGACCCTTTTTTTTGGCAGATGCCTGCCGGGGTTCTTCCATACATGGATGTAAAAGCAACAAGCAATGGCTTTTCACAAGCCCTCCAAAAATTAACGCTTTTTTTGGCAGATGCCTGCCGGGGTTCTTCCATACATGGATGTAAAAGCAACAAGCAATGGCTTTTCACAAGCCCTCCAAAAATTGACGCTTTTTTGGGCAGATGCCTGCCGGGGTTCTTCCATAGATGGATGTAAAAGCAACAAGCAATGACTTTTCAAAAGCCGTCCAAAAATTTACTCTTTTTATTGGCAGATGCCTGCCGGGGTTCTTCCATACATGGATGTAAAAGCAACAAGCAATGACTATTCACAAGCCCTCCAAAAATTGACCCTTTTTTTTGGCAGATGCCTGCCGGGGTTCTTCCATACATGGATGTAAAAGCAACAAGCAATGACTTTTCACAAGCCCTCCAAAAATTGACCCTTTTTATTGGCAGATGCCTGCCGGGGTTCTTCCATACATGGATGTAAAAGCAACAAGCAATGGCTTTTCACAAGCCCTCCAAAAATTGACAATTTTTATTGGCAGATGCCTGCCGGGGTTCTTCCATACATGGATATAAAAGCAACAAGCAATGGCTTTTGACAAGCCCTCCAAAAATTGACCCTTTTTATTGGCAGATGCCTGCCGGGGTTCTTCCATACATGGATGTAAAAGCAACAAGCAATGGCTTTTCACAAGCCCTCCAAAAATTGACCCTTTTTATTGGCAGATGCCTGCCGGGGTTCTTCCATACATGGATGTAAAAGCAACAAGCAATGGCTTTTCACAAGCCCTCCAAAAATTGACCCTTTTTTTTGGCATATGCCTGCCGGGGTTCTTCCATACATGGATGTAAAAGCAACAAGCAATGGCTTTTCACAAGCCCTCCAAAAATAGACGCTTTTTTTGGCAGATGCCTGCCGGGGTTCTTCCATACATGGATGTAAAAGCAACAAGCAATGGCTTTTGACAAGCCCTCCAAAAATTGACCCTTTTTATTGGCAGATGCCTGCCGGGGTTCTTCCATACATGGATGTAAAAGCAACAAGCAATGGCTTTTCACAAGCCCTCCAAAAATAGACGCTTTTTTTGGCAGATGCCTGCCGGGGTTCTTCCATACATGGATATAAAAGCAACAAGCAATGGCTTTTCACAAGTCCTCCAAAAATTGACGCTTTTTTTGGCAGATGCCTGCCGGGGTTCTTCCATAGATGGATGTAAAAGCAACAAGCAATGACTTTTCACAAGCCCTCCAAAAATTGACCCTTTTTTTTGGCAGATGCCTGCCGGGGTTCTTCCATACATGGATGTAAAAGCAACAAGCAATGGCTTTTCACAAGCCCTCCAAAAATTGACGCTTTTTTTGGCAGGTGCCTGCCGGGGTTCTTCCATAGATGGATGTAAAAGCAACAAGCAATGACTTTTCACAAGCCCTCCAAAAATTGACCCTTTTTGTGGCAGATGCCTGCCGGGGTTCTTCCATACATGGATGTAAAAGCAACAAGCAATGGCTTTTCACAAGCCCTCCAAAAATTGACGCTTTTTTTGGCAGATGCCTGCCGGGGTTCTTCCATAGATGGATGTAAAAGCAACAAGCAATGACTTTTCAAAAGCCCTCCAAAAATTTACTCTTTTTATTGGCAGATGCCTGCCGGGGTTCTTCCATACATGGATGTAAAAGCAACAAGCAATGGCTTTTCACAAGCCCTCCAAAAATTGACCCTTTTTATTGGCCGATGCCTGCCGGGGTTCTTCCATACATGGATGTAAAAGCAACAAGCAATGGCTTTTCACAAGCCCTCCAAAAATTGACCCTTTTTTTTGGCAGATGCCTGCCGGGGTTCTTCCATACATGGATGTAAAAGCAACAAGCAATGGCTTTTCACAAGCCCTCCAAAAATTAACGCTTTTTTTGGCAGATGCCTGCCGGGGTTCTTCCATACATGGATGTAAAAGCAACAAGCAATGGCTTTTCACAAGCCCTCCAAAAATTGACGCTTTTTTGGGCAGATGCCTGCCGGGGTTCTTCCATAGATGGATGTAAAAGCAACAAGCAATGGCTTTTCACAAGCCCTCCAAAAATTGACGCTTTTTTTGGCAGATGCCTGCCGGGGTTCTTCCATAGATGGATGTAAAAGCAACAAGCAATGACTTTTCACAAGCCCTCCAAAAATTGACCCTTTTTTTTGGCAGATGCCTGCCGGGGTTCTTCCATACATGGATGTAAAAGCAACAAGCAATGGCTTTTCACAAGCCCTCCAAAAATTGACGCTTTTTTTGGCAGATGCCTGCCGGGGTTCTTCCATAGATGGATGTAAAAGCAACAAGCAATGACTTTTCAAAAGCCCTCCAAAAATTTACTCTTTTTATTGGCAGATGCCTGCCGGGGTTCTTCCATACATGGATGTAAAAGCAACAAGCAATGGCTTTTCACAAGCCCTCCAAAAATTGACCCTTTTTATTGGCCGATGCCTGCCGGGGTTCTTCCATACATGGATGTAAAAGCAACAAGCAATGGCTTTTCACAAGCCCTCCAAAAATTGACCCTTTTTTTTGGCAGATGCCTGCCGGGGTTCTTCCATACATGGATGTAAAAGCAACAAGCAATGGCTTTTCACAAGCCCTCCAAAAATTAACGCTTTTTTTGGCAGATGCCTGCCGGGGTTCTTCCATACATGGATGTAAAAGCAACAAGCAATGGCTTTTCACAAGCCCTCCAAAAATTGACGCTTTTTTGGGCAGATGCCTGCCGGGGTTCTTCCATAGATGGATGTAAAAGCAACAAGCAATGACTTTTCAAAAGCCGTCCAAAAATTTACTCTTTTTATTGGCAGATGCCTGCCGGGGTTCTTCCATACATGGATGTAAAAGCAACAAGCAATGGCTTTTCACAAGCCCTCCAAAAATGTACCCTTTTTATTGGCAGATGCCTGCCGGGGTTCTTCCATACATGGATGTAAAAGCAACAAGCAATGGCTTTTCACAAGCCCTCCAAAAATAGACGCTATTTTTGGCAGATGCCTGCCGGGGTTCTTCCATACATGGATATAAAAGCAACAAGCAATGGCTTTTCACAAGCCCTCCAAAAATTGACGCTTTTTTTGGCAGATGCCTGCCGGGGTTCTTCCATACATGGATGTAAAAGCAACAAGCAATGGCTTTTCACAAGCCCTTCAAAAATTGACCCTTTTTATTGGCAGATGCCTGCCGGGGTTCTTCCATAGATGGATGTAAAAGCAACAAGCAATGACTTTTCACAAGCCCTTCAAAAATGGACCCTTTTTTTTGGCAGATGCCTGCCGGGGTTCTTCCATACATGGATGTAAAAGCAACAAGCAATGGCTTTTCACAAGCCCTCCAAAAATTGACCTTTTTTTGGCAGATGCCTGCCGGGGTTCTTCCATACATGGATGTAAAAGCAACAAGCAATGACTTTTCACAAGCCCTCCAAAAATTGACCCTTTTTATTGGCAGATGCCTGCCGGGGTTCTTCCATACATGGATGTAAAAGCAACAAGCAATGGCTTTTGACAAGCCCTCCAAAAATTGAACCTTTTTTTTGGCAGATGCCTGCCGGGGTTCTTCCATACATGGATGTAAAAGCAACAAGCAATGACTTTTCACAAGCCCTCCAAAAATTGACGCTTTTTTTGGCAGATGCCTGCCGGGGTTCTTCCATACATGGATGTAAAAGCAACAAGCAATGGCTTTTCACAAGCCCTCCAAAAATTGACGCTTTTTTTGGCAGATGCCTGCCGGGGTTCTTCCATACATGGATGTAAAAGCAACAAGCAATGACTTTTCACAAGCCCTCCAAAAATTTACCCTTTTTTTTGGCAGATGCCTGCCGGGGTTCTTCCATACATGGATGTAAAAGCAACAAGCAATGGCTTTTCACAAGCACTCCAAAAATTGACGCTTTTTTTGGCAGATGCCTGCCGGGGTTCTTCCATAGATGGATGTAAAAGCAACAAGCAATGACTTTTCACAAGCCCTCCAAAAATTGACCCTTTTTTTTGGCAGATGCCTGCCGGGGTTCTTCCATACATGGATGTAAAAGCAACAAGCAATGGCTTTTCACAAGCCCTCCAAAAATTGACCCTTTTTTTTGGCAGATGCCTGCCGGGGTTCTTCCATACATGCATGTAAAAGCAACAAGCAATGGCTTTTCACAAGCCCTCCAAAAATTGACGCCTTTTTTGGCAGATGCCTGCCGGGGTTCTTCCATAGATGGATGTAAAAGCAACAAGCAATGACTTTTCACAAGCCCTCCAAAAATTGACCCTTTTTATTGGCAGATGCCTGCCGGGGTTCTTCCATACATGGATGTAAAAGCAACAAGCAATGGCTTTTCACAAGCCCTCCAAAAATTGACAATTTTTATTGGCAGATGCCTGCCGGGGTTCTTCCATACATGGATGTAAAAGCAACAAGCAATGGCTTTTGACAAGCCCTCCAAAAATTGACCCTTTTTATTGGCAGATGCCTGCCGGGGTTCTTCCATACATGGATGTAAAAGCAACAAGCAATGGCTTTTCACAAGCCCTCCAAAAATTGACCCTTTTTATTGGCAGATGCCTGCCGGGGTTCTTCCATACATGGATGTAAAAGCAACAAGCAATGGCTTTTCACAAGCCCTCCAAAAATAGACTCTTTTTTTGGCAGATGCCTGCCGGGGTTCTTCCATACATGGATATAAAAGCAACAAGCAATGGCTTTTCACAAGTCCTCCAAAAATTGACGCTTTTTTTGGCAGATGCCTGCCGGGGTTCTTCCATAGATGGATGTAAAAGCAACAAGCAATCACTTTTCACAAGCCCTCCAAAAATTGACCCTTTTTTTTGGCAGATGCCTGCCGGGGTTCTTCCATACATGGTTGTAAAAGCAACAAGCAATGGCTTTTCACAAGCCCTCCAAAAATTGACGCTTTTTTTGGCAGATGCCTGCCGGGGTTCTTCCATAGATGGATGTAAAAGCAACAAGCAATGACTTTTCACAAGCCCTCCAAAAATTGACCCTTTTTTTTGGCAGATGCCTGCCGGGGTTCTTCCATACATGGATGTAAAAGCAACAAGCAATGGCTTTTCACAAACCCTCCAAAAATTTACTCTTTTTATTGGCAGATGCCTGCCGGGGTTCTTCCATACATGGATGTAAAAGCAACAAGCAATGACTTTTCACAAGCCCTCCAAAAAATTACTCTTTTTATTGGCAGATGCCTGCCGGGGTTCTTCCATACATGGATGTAAAAGCAACAAGCAATGACTTTTCACAAGCCCTCCAAAAATTTACGCTTTTTTTGGCAGATGCCTGCCGGGGTTCTTCCATACATGGATGTAAAAGCAACAAGCAATGACTTTTCACAAGCCCTCCAAAAATTGACCCTTTTTTTTGGCAGATGCCTGCCGGGGTTCTTCCATAGATGGATGTAAAAGCAACAAGCAATGACTTTTCAAAAGCCCTCCAAAAATTTACTCTTTTTATTGGCAGATGCCTGCCGGGGTTCTTCCATACATGGATGTAAAAGCAACAAGCAATGACTTTTCACAAGCCCTCCAAAAATTGACCCTTTTTATTGGCCGATGCCTGCCGGGGTTCTTCCATACATGGATGTAAAAGCAACAAGCAATGGCTTTTCACAAGCCCTCCAAAAATTGACCCTTTTTATTGGCCGATGCCTGCCGGGGTTCTTCCATACATGGATGTAAAAGCAACAAGCAATGGCTTTTCACAAGCCCTCCAAAAATTGACCCTTTTTTTTGGCAGATGCCTGCCGGGGTTCTTCCATACATGGATGTAAAAGCAACAAGCAATGGCTTTTCACAAGCCCTCCAAAAATTAACGCTTTTTTTGGCAGATGCCTGCCGGGGTTCTTCCATACATGGATGTAAAAGCAACAAGCAATGGCTTTTCACAAGCCCTCCAAAAATAGACGCTATTTTTGGCAGATGCCTGCCGGGGTTCTTCCATACATGAATATAAAAGCAACAAGCAATGGCTTTTCACAAGCCCTCCAAAAATTGACCCTTTTTATTGGCAGATGCCTGCCGGGGTTCTTCCATACATGGATGTAAAAGCAACAACCAATGGCTTTTCACAAGCCCTCCAAAAATTGACCCTTTTTATTGGCAGATGCCTGCCGGGGTTCTTCCATACATGGATGTAAAAGCAACAAGCAATGGCTTTTGACAAGCCCTCCAAAAATTGACCCTTTTTATTGGCAGATGCCTGCCGGGGTTCTTCCATACATGGATGTAAAAGCAACAAGCAATTACTTTTCACAAGCCCTCCAAAAATTGACCCTTTTTATTGGCAGATGCCTGCCGGGGTTCTTCCATACATGGATGTAAAAGCAACAAGCAATGGCTTTTGACAAGCCCTCCAAAAATGTAACCTTTTTTTTGGCAGATGCCTGCCGGGGTTCTTCCATACATGGATGTAAAAGCAACAAGCAATGGCTTTTCACAAGCCCTCCAAAAATTGACCCTTTTTTTTGGCAGATGCCTGCCGGGGTTCTTCCATACATGGATGTAAAAGCAACAAGCAATGGCTTTTCACAAGCACTCCAAAAATTGACGCTTTTTTTGGCAGATGCCTGCCGGGGTTCTTCCATAGATGGATGTAAAAGCAACAAGCAATGACTTTTCACAAGCCCTCCAAAAATTGACCCTTTTTTTGGCAGATGCCTGCCGGGGTTCTTCCATACATGGATGTAAAAGCAACAAGCAATGGCTTTTCACAAGCCCTCCAAAAATTGACCCTTTTTTTTGGCAGATGCCTGCCGGGGTTCTTCCATACATGCATGTAAAAGCAACAAGCAATGGCTTTTCACAAGCCCTCCAAAAATTGACGCCTTTTTTGGCAGATGCCTGCCGGGGTTCTTCCATAGATGGATGTAAAAGCAACAAGCAATGACTTTTCAAAAGCCATCCAAAAATTTACTCTTTTTATTGGCAGATGCCTGCCGGGGTTCTTCCATACATGGATGTAAAAGCAACAAGCAATGGCTTTTCACAAGCACTCCAAAAATGTACTCTTTTTTTGGCAGATGCCTGCCGGGGTTCTTCCATACATGGACGTAAAAGCAACAAACAATGGCTTTTCACAAGCCCTCCAAAAATTGACGCTTTTTTGGCAGATGCCTGCCGGGGTTCTTCCATACGTGGATGTAAAAGCAACAAGCAATGGCTTTTCACAAGCCCTCCAAAAATTTACCCTTTTTTTTGGCAGATGCCTGCCTGGGTTCTTCCATACATGGATGTAAAAGCAACAAGCAATGGCTTTTCACAAGCCCTCCAAAAATGTACGCTTTTTTTTGCAGATGCCTGCCGGGGTTCTTCCATAGATGGATGTAAAAGCAACAAGCAATGACTTTTCACAAGCCCTCCAAAAATTGACCCTTTTTTTTGGCAGATGCCTGCCTGGGTTCTTCCATACATGGATGTAAAAGCAACAAGCAATGGCTTTTCACAAGCCCTCCAAAAATGTACGCTTTTTTTTGCAGATGCCTGCCGGGGTTCTTCCATACATGGATGTAAAAGCAACAAGCAATGACTTTTCAAAAGCCCTCCAAAAATTTACTCTTTTTATTGGCAGGTGCCTGCCGGGGTTCTTCCATACATGGATGTAAAAGCAACAAGCAATGGCTTTTCACAAGCACTCCAAAAATTTACGCTTTTTTTTTCAGATGCCTGCCGGGGTTCTTCCATACATGGATGCAAAAGCAACAAACAATGGCTTTTCACAAGCCCTCCAAAAATGTACCCTTTTTATTGGCAGATGCCTGCCGGGGTTCTTCCATACATGGATGTAAAAGCAACAAGCAATGACTTTTCACAAGCCCTCCAAAAATTGACCCTTTTTTTTGGCAGATGCCTGCCGGGGTTCTTCCATACATGGATGTAAAAGCAACAAGCAATGGCTTTTCACAAGCCCTCCAAAAATTGACCCTTTTTATTGGCAGATGCCTGCCGGGGTTCTTCCATACATGGATGTAAAAGCAACAAGCAATGGCTTTTCACAAGCCCTCCAAAAATTGACCCTTTTTTTTGGCAGATGCCTGCCGGGGTTCTTCCATACATGGATGTAAAAGCACCAAGCAATGGCTTTTCACAAGCCCTCCAAAAATTTATGCTTTTTTTGGCAGATGCCTGCCGGGGTTCTTCCATAGATGGACGTAAAAGCAACAAGCAATGGCTTTTCACAAGCCCTCCAAAAATTGACCCTTTTTAATGGCAGATGCCTGCCGGGGTTCTTCCATACATGGATGTAAAAGCAACAAGCAATGACTTTTCACAAGCCCTCCAAAAATTGACCCTTTTTATTGGCAGATGCCTGCCGGGGTTCTTCCATACATGGATGTAAAAGCAACAAGCAATGGCTTGTCACAAGCCCTCCAAAAATTGACCCTTTTTATTGGCAGATGCCTGCCGGGGTTCTTCCATACATGGATGTAAAAGCAACAAGCAATGGCTTTTCACAAGCCCTCCAAAAATTGACCCTTTTTTTTGGCAGATGCCTGCCGGGGTTCTTCCATACATGGACATAAAAGCAACAAGCAATGGCTTTTCACAAGCCCTCCAAACATTGACCCTATTTATTGGCAGATGCCTGCCGGGGTTCTTCCATACATGGATGTAAAAGCAACAAGCAATGGCTTTTCACAAGCCCTCCAAAAATTGACCCTATTTATTGGCAGATGCCTGCCGGGGTTCTTCCATAGATGGATGTAAAAGCAACAAACAATGGCTTTTCACAAGCCCTCCAAAAATTTACTCTTTTTATTGGCAGATGCCTGCCGGGGTTCTTCCATACATGGATGTAAAAGCAACAAGCAATGACTTTTCACAAGCCCTCCAAAAATGTACACTTTTTATTGGCAGATACGTGCCGGGGTTCTTCCATACATGGATGTAAAAGCAACAAGCAATGACTTTTCAAAAGCCCTCCAAAAATGTACACTTTTTATTGGCAGATGCCTGACGGGGTTCTTCCATAGATGGATGTAAAAGCAACAAGCAATGACTTTTCACAAGCCCTCCAAAAATTGACCCGTTTTTTTGGCAGATGCCTGCCGGGGTTCTTCCATACATGGATGTAAAAGCAACAAGCAATGACTTTTCACAAGCTCTCCAAAAATTGACCCTTTTTTTTGGCAGATGCCTGCCGGGGTTCTTCCATACATGGATGTAAAAGCAACAAGCAATGGCTTTTCACAAGGCCTCCAAAAATTGACGCTTTTTTTGGCAGATGCCTGCCGGGGTTCTTCCATACATGGACGTAAAAGCAACAAGCAATGACTTTTCACAAGCCCTCCAAAAATTGACCCTTTTTTTTGGCAGATGCCTGCCGGGGTTCTTCCATACGTGGATGTAAAAGCAACAAGCAATGGCTTTTCACAAGCCCTCCAAAAATTGACCCTTTTTTTTGGCAGATGCCTGCCGGGGTTCTTCCATACATGGATGTAAAAGCAACAAGCAATGGCTTTTCACAAGCCCTCCAAAAATTGACCCTTTTTTTTGGCAGATGCCTGCCGGGGTTCTTCCATACATGGATGTAAAAGCAACAAGCAATGACTTTTCAAAAGCCCTCCAAAAATTTACTCTTTTTATTGGCAGGTGCCTGCCGGGGTTCTTCCATACATGGATGTAAAAGCAACAAGCAATGGCTTTTCACAAGCACTCCAAAAATTTACGCTTTTTTTTTCAGATGCCTGCCGGGGTTCTTCCATACATGGATGTAAAAGCACCAAGCAATGGCTTTTCACAAGCCCTCCAAAAATTGACCCTTTTTTTTGGCAGATGCCTGCCGGGGTTCTTCCATACATGGATGTAAAAGCACCAAGCAATGGCTTTTCACAAGCCCTCCAAAAATTGACCCTTTTTTTGGCAGATGCCTGCCGGGGTTCTTCCATAGATGGACGTAAAAGCAACAAGCAATGGCTTTTCACAAGCCCTCCAAAAATTGACGCTTTTTTTGGCAGATGCCTGCCGGGGTTCTTCCATACATGGACGTAAAAGCAACAAGCAATGACTTTTCACAAGCCCTCCAAAAATTGACCCTTTTTTTTGGCAGATGCCTGCCGGGGTTCTTCCATACATGGATCTAAAAGCAACAAGCAATGGCTTTTCACAAGCCCTCCAAAAATTGACTCTTTTTATTGGCAGATGCCTGCCGGGGTTCTTCCATACATGGATGTAAAAGCAACAAGCAATGGCTTTTCACAAGCCCTCCAAAAATTGACCCTTTTTATTGGCAGATGCCTGCCGGGGTTCTTCCATACATGGATGTAAAAGCAACAAGCAATGGCTTGTCACAAGCCCTCCAAAAATTGACCCTTTTTATTGGCAGATGCCTGCCGGGGTTCTTCCATACATGGATGTAAAAGCAACAAGCAATGGCTTTTCACAAGCCCTCCAAAAATTGACCCTTTTTTTTGGCAGATGCCTGCCGGGGTTCTTCCATACATGGACATAAAAGCAACAAGCAATGGCTTTTCACAAGCCCTCCAAAAATTGACCCTATTTATTGGCAGATGCCTGCCGGGGTTCTTCCATAGATGGTTGTAAAAGCAACAAGCAATGACTTTTCACAAGCCCTCCAAAAATTGACCCTTTTTTTGGCAGATACCTGCCGGGGTTCTTCCATAGATGGACGTAAAAGCAACAACCAATGGCTTTTCACAAGCCCTCCAAAAATTTACTCTTTTTATTGGCAGATGCCTGCCGGGGTTCTTCCATACATGGATGTAAAAGCAACAAGCAATGACTTTTCACAAGCCCTCCAAAAATTTACTCTTTTTATTGGCAGATGCCTGCCGGGGTTCTTCCATAGATGGATGTAAAAGCAACAAGCAATGGCTTTTCACAAGCCCTCCAAAAATGTACACTTTTTATTGGCAGATACGTGCCGGGGTTCTTCCATACATGGATGTAAAAGCCACAAGCAATGACTTTTCAAAAGCCCTCCAAAAATGTACACTTTTTATTGGCAGATACGTGCCGGGGTTCTTCCATACATGGACGTAAAAGCAACAAGCAATGACTTTTCACAAGCCCTCCAAAAATTGACCCTTTTTTTGGCAGATGCCTGCCGGGGTTCTTCCATACATGGATGTAAAAGCAACAAGCAATGGCTTTTGACAAGCCCTCCAAAAATTGACCCTTTTTATTGGCAGATGCCTGCCGGGGTTCTTCCGTACATGGATGTAAAAGCAACAAGCAATGGCTTGTCACAAGCCCTCCAAAAATTTACCCTTTTTATTGGCAGATGCCTGCCGGGGTTCTTCCGTACATGGATGTAAAAGCAACAAGCGATGGCTTTTCACAAGCCCTCCAAAAATTGACGCTTTTTTTGGCAGATGCCTGCCGGGGTTCTTCCATACATGGACGTAAAAGCAACAAGCGATGGCTTTTCACAAGCCCTCCAAAAATTGACCCTTTTTTTGGCAGATGCCTGCCGGGGTTATTCCATAGATGGACGTAAAAGCAACAAGCAATGACTTTTCACAAGCCCTCCAAAAATTGACCCTTTTTTTGGCAGATGCCTGCCGGGGTTCTTCCATACATGGATGTAAAAGCAACAAGCAATGGCTTTTCACAAGCCCTCCAAAAATTGACCCTTTTTATTGGCAGATGCCTGCCGGGGTTCTTCCATACATGGATGTAAAAGCAACAAGCAATGGCTTTTGACAAGCCCTCCAAAAATTTACCCTTTTTATTGGCAGATGCCTGCCGGGGTTCTTCCATACATGGATGTAAAAGCAACAAGCAATGGCTTGTCACAAGCCCTCCAAAAATGTACCCTTTTTATTGGCAGATGCCTGCCGGGGTTCTTCCGTACATGGATGTAAAAGCAACAAGCAATGGCTTGTCACAAGCCCTCCAAAAATTGACGCTTTTTTTTGGCAGATGCCTGCCGGGGTTCTTCCATACATGGATGTAAAAGCAACAAGCAATGGCTTTTCACAAGCCCTCCAAAAATTGACGCTTTTTTTGGCAGATGCCTGCCGGGGTTCTTCCATACATGGATGTAAAAGCAACAAGCAATGGCTTTTCACAAGCCCTCCAAAAATTGACCCTTTTTTTTGGCAGATGCCTGCCGGGGTTCTTCCATACATGGACATAAAAGCAACAAGCAATGGCTTTTCACAAGCCCTCCAAAAATTTAGCCTTTTTATTGGCAGATGCCTGCCGGGGTTCTTCCATACATGGATGTAAAAGCAACAAGCAATGGCTTTTCACAAGCCCTCCAAAAATGGACCCTTTTTTTTGGCAGATGCCTGCCGGGGTTCTTCCATACATGGATGTAAAAGCAACAAGCAATGGCTTTTGACGAGCCCTCCAAAAATTGACCCTTTTTTTTGGCAGATGCCTGCCGGGGTTCTTCCATACATGGATGTAAAAGCAACAAGCAATGGCTTTTCACAAGCCCTCCACAAATTGACACTTTTTATTGGCAGATGCCTGCCGGGGTTCTTCCATACATGGATGTAAAAGCAACAAGCAATGGCTTTTCACAAGCCCTGCAAAAATTGACGCTTTTTTTGGCAGATGTCTGCCGGGGTTCTTCCATACATGGATGTAAAAGCAACAAGCAATGACTTTTCACAAGCCCTCCAAAAATTGACCCTTTTTTTTGGCAGATGCCTGCCGGGGTTCTTCCATACATGGATGTAAAAGCACCAAGCAATGGCTTTTCACAAGCCCTCCAAAAATTGACCCTTTTTATTGGCAGATGCCTGCCGGGGTTCTTCCATAGATGGATGTAAAAGCAACAAGCAATGGCTTTTCACAAGCCCTCCAAAAATTTACCCTTTTTTTGGCAGATACCTGCCGGGGTTCTTCCATAGATGGATGTAAAAGCAACAAGCAATGGCTTTTCACAAGCCCTCCAAAAATTGACCCTTTTTTTGGCAGATACCTGCCGGGGTTCTTCCATAGATGGATGTAAAAGCAACAAGCAATGACTTTTCACAAGCCCTCCAAAAATTGACCCTTTTTTTTGGCAGATGCCTGCCGGGGTTCTTCCATACATGGATGTAAAAGCAACAAGCAATGGCTTTTCAGAAGCCCTCCAAAAATTGACCCTTTTTTTTGGCAGATGCCTGCCGGGGTTCTTCCATACATGGATGTAAAAGCAACAAGCAATGGCTTTTCACAAGCCCTCCAAAAATTGACCCTTTTTTTTGGCAGATGCCTGCCGGGGTTCTTCCATACATGGACATAAAAGCAACAAGCAATGGCTTTTCACAAGCCCTCCAAAAATTGACCCTTTTTATTGGCAGATGCCTGCCGGGGTTCTTCCATAGATGGATGTAAAAGCAACAAGCAATGACTTTTCACAAGCCCTCCAAAAATTGACCCTTTTTTTTGGCAGATGCCTGCCGGGGTTCTTCCATACATGGATGTAAAAGCACCAAGCAATGACTTTTCACAAGCCCTCCAAAAATGTACTCTTTTTTTTGGCAGATGCCTGCCGGGGTTCTTCCATACATGGATGTAAAAGCAACAAGCAATGGCTTTTCACAAGCCCTCCAAAAATTTACCCTTTTTTTTGGCAGATGCCTGCCGGGGTTCTTCCATACATCGATGTAAAAGCAACAAGCAATGGCTTTTCACAAGCCCTCCAAAAATTGACGCTTTTTTTGGCAGATGCCTGCCGGGGTTCTTCCATACATGGATGTAAAAGCAACAAGCAATGACTTTTCAAAAGCCCTCCAAAAATGTACACTTTTTATTGGCAGATACGTGCCGGGGTTCTTCCATACATGGATGTAAAAGCAACAAGCAATGGCTTTTCACAAGCCCTCCAAAAATTGACGCTTTTTTTGGCAGATGCCTGCCGGGGTTCTTCCATAGATGGACGTAAAAGCAACAAGCAATGACTTTTCACAAGCCCTCCAAAAATTGACCCTTTTTTTGGCAGATGCCTGCCGGGGTTCTTCCATACATGGATGTAAAAGCAACAAGCAATGACTTTTCAAAAGCCCTCCAAAAATTGACGCTTTTTTTGGCAGATGCCTGCCGGGGTTCTTCCATAGATGGATGTAAAAGCAACAAGCAATGACTTATCAAAAGCCCTCCAAAAATTTACTCTTTTTATTGGAGATGCCTGCCGGGGTTCTTCCATACATGGATGTAAAAGCAACAAGCAATGGCTTTTGACAAGCCCTCAAAAATTGACCCTTTTTTTTGGCAGATGCCTGCCGGGGTTCTTCCATAGATGGATGTAAAAGCAACAAGCAATGGCTTTTCACAAGCCCTCCAAAAATTGACGCTTTTTTGGCAGATGCCTGCCGGGGTTCTTCCATACATGGATGTAAAAGCAACAAGCAATGACTTTTCACAAGCCCTCCAAAAAATTGACCCTTTTTTTGGGCAGATGCCTGCCGGGGTTCTTCCATACATGGATGTAAAAGCAACAAGCAATGGCTTTTCACAAGCCCTCCAAAAATTGACGCTTTTTTTGGCAGATGCCTGCCGGGGTTCTTCCATAGATGGATGTAAAAGCAACAAGCAATGACTTTTCACAAGCCCTCCAAAAATTGACCCTTTTTTTTGGCAGATGCCTGCCGGGGTTCTTCCATACATAGATGTAAAAGCAACAAGCAATGGCTTTTCCAAGCCCTCCAAAAATTTACCCTTTTTATTGGCAGATGCCTGCCGGGGTTCTTCCATACATGGATGTAAAAGCAACAAGCAATGACTATTCACAAGCCCTCCAAAAATTGACCCTTTTTTTGGCAGATGCCTGCCGGGGTCTTCCATACATGGATGTAAAAGCAACAAGCAATGACTTTTCACAAGCCCTCCAAAAATTGACCCTTTTTATTGCAGATGCCTGCCGGGGTCTTCCATACATGGATGTAAAAGCAACAAGCAATGGCTTTTCACAAGCCCTCCAAAAATTGACAATTTTTATTGGCAGATGCCTGCCGGGGTTCTTCCATACATGGATGTAAAAGCAACAAGCAATGGCTTTTGACAAGCCCTCCAAAAATTGACCCTTTTTATTGGCAGATGCCTGCCGGGGTTATTCCATAGATGGACGTAAAAGCAACAAGCAATGGCTTTTCACAAGCCCTCCAAAAATTGACGCTTTTTTTGGCAGATGCCTGCCGGGGTTCTTCCATAGATGGATGTAAAAGCAACAAGCAATGACTTATCAAAAGCCCTCCAAAAATTTACTCTTTTTATTGGCAGATGCCTGCCGGGGTTCTTCCATACATGGATGTAAAAGCAACAAGCAATGGCTTTTGACAAGCCCTCCAAAAATTGACCCTTTTTTTTGGCAGATGCCTGCCGGGGTTCTTCCATACATCGATGTAAAAGCAACAAGCAATGACTTTTCACAAGCCCTCCAAAAATTGACCCTTTTTTTTGGCAGATGCCTGCCGGGGTTCTTCCATACATGGATGTAAAAGCAACAAGCAATGGCTTTTCACAAGCCCTCCAAAAATGTACCCTTTTTATTGGCAGATGCCTGCCGGGGTTCTTCCATACATGGATGTAAAAGCAACAAGCAATGGCTTTTGACAAGCCCCTCCAAAAATTTACCCTTTTTATTGGCAGATGCCTGCCGGGGTTCTTCCATACATGGATGTAAAAGCAACAAGCAATGGCTTTTCACAAGCCCTCCAAAAATGGACCCTTTTTATTGGCAGATGCCTGCCGGGGTTCTTCCATACATGGATGTAAAAGCAACAAGCAATGGCTTTTCACAAGCCCTCCAAAAATTGACGCTTTTTTTGGCAGATGCCTGCCGGGGTTCTTCCATACATGGATGTAGAAGCAACAAGCAATGACTTTTCACAAGCCCTCCAAAAATTGACCCTTTTTTTTGGCAGATGCCTGCCGGGGTTCTTCCATACATGGATGTAAAAGCAACAAGCAATGACTTTTCACAAGCCCTCCAAAAATTGACAATTTTTATTGGCAGATGCCTGCCGGGGTTCTTCCATACATGGATGTAAAAGCAACAAGCAATGGCTTTTCACAAGCCCTCCAAAAATGGACCCTTTTTATTGGCAGATGCCTGCCGGGGTTCTTCCATACATGGATGTAAAAGCAACAAGCAATGGCTTTTCACAAGCCCTCCAAAAATTTACGCTTTTTTTGGCAGATGCCTGCCGGGGTTCTTCCATACATGGATATAAAAGCAAAAAGCAATGGCTTTTCACAAGCCCTCCAAAAATTGACGCTTTTTTTGTCAGATGCCTGCCGGGGTTCTTCCATAGATGGATGTAAAAGCAACAAGCAATGACTTTTCACAAGCCCTCCAAAAATTGACCCTTTTTATTGGCAGATGCCTGCCGGGGTTCTTCCATACATGGATGTAAAAGCAACAAGCAATGGCTTTTCACAACCCATCCAAAAATTGACCCTTTTTATTGGCAGATGCCTGCCGGGGTTCTTCCATACATGGATGTAAAAGCAACAAGCAATGGCTTTTCACAAGCCCTCCAAAAATTGACCCTTTTTATTGGCAGATACCTGCCGGGGTTCTTCCATAGATGGATGTAAAATCAACAAGCAATGACTTTTCACAAGACCTCCAAAAATTGACCCTTTTTATTGGCAGATGCCTGCCGGGGTTCTTCCATACATGGATGTAAAAGCAACAAGCAATGGCTTTTCACAACCCATCCAAAAATTGACCCTTTTTATTGGCAGATGCCTGCCGGGGTTCTTCCATACATGGATGTAAAAGCAACAAGCAATGGCTTTTGACAAGCCCTCCAAAAATTTACCCTTTTTTTTGGCAGATGCCTACCGGGGTTCTTCCATACATCGATGTAAAAGCAACAAGCAATGACTTTTCACAAGCCCTCTAAAAATTTACGCTTTTTTTGGCAGATGCCTGCCGGGGTTCTTCCATACATGGATGTAAAAGCAACAAGCAATGACTTTTCACAAGCCCTCCAAAAATTGACCCTTTTTTTGGGCAGATGCCTGCCGGGGTTCTTCCATACATGGATGTAAAAGCAACAAGCAATGGCTTTTCACAAGCCCTCCAAAAATTGACGCTTTTTTTGGCAGATGCCTGCCGGGGTTCTTCCATACATGGATGTAAAAGCAACAAGCAATGGCTTTTCACAAGCCCTGCAAAAATTGACGCTTTTTTTGGCAGATGCCTGCCGGGGTTCTTCCATAGATGGATGTAAAAGCAACAAGCAATGGCTTTGCACAAGCCCTCCAAAAATTGACCCTTTTTTTTGGCAGATGCCTGCCGGGGTTCTTCCATACATGGATGTAAAAGCACCAAGCAATGGCTTTTCACAAGCCCTCCAAAAATTGACCCTTTTTATTGGCAGATGCCTGCCGGGGTTCTTCCATAGATGGATGTAAAAGCAACAAGCAATGGCTTTTCACAAGCCCTCCAAAAATTGACGCTTTTTTTGGCAGATGCCTGCCGGGGTTCTTCCATACATGGATGTAAAAGCAACAAGCAATGGCTTTTCACAAGCCCTCCAAAAATTGACGCTTTTTTTGGCAGATGCCTGCCGGGGTTCTTCCATAGATGGATGTAAAAGCAACAAGCAATGGCTTTGCACAAGCCCTCCAAAAATTGACCCTTTTTTTTGGCAGATGCCTGCCGGGGTTCTTCCATACATGGATGTAAAAGCACCAAGCAATGGCTTTTCACAAGCCCTCCAAAAATTGACCCTTTTTATTGGCAGATGCCTGCCGGGGTTCTTCCATAGATGGATGTAAAAGCAACAAGCAATAGCTTTTCACAAGCCCTCCAAAAATTGACCCTTTTTTTGGCAGATACCTGCCGGGGTTCTTCCATAGATGGATGTAAAAGCAACAAGCAATGGCTTTTCACAAGCCCTCCAAAAATTGACCCTTTTTTTGGCAGATGCCTGCCGGGGTTCTTCCATAGATGGATGTAAAAGCAACAAGCAATGGCTTTTCACAAGCCCTCCAAAAATTGACCCTTTTTTTGGCAGATGCCTGCCGGGGTTCTTCCATAGATGGATGTAAAAGCAACAAGCAATGGCTTTTCACAAGCCCTCCAAAAATTGACCCTTTTTTTGGCAGATACCTGCCGGGGTTCTTCCATAGATGGATGTAAAAGCAACAAGCAATGGCTTTTCACAAGCCCTCCAAAAATTGACCCTTTTTTTGGCAGATACCTGCCGGGGTTCTTCCATAGATGGATGTAAAAGCAACAAGCAATGGCTTTTCACAAGCCCTCCAAAAATTGACCCTTTTTTTGGCAGATGCCTGCCGGGGTTCTTCCATACATGGATGTAAAAGCAACAAGCAATGGCTTTTCACAAGCCCTCCAAAAATTGACAATTTTTATTGGCAGATGCCTGCCGGGGTTCTTCCATACATGGATGTAAAAGCAACAAGCAATGGCTTTTGACAAGCCCTCCAAAAATTGACCCTTTTTATTGGCAGATGCCTGCCGGGGTTACTCCATAGATGGACGTAAAAGCAACAAGCAATGGCTTTTCACAAGCCCTCCAAAAATTGACGCTTTTTTTGGCAGATGCCTGCCGGGGTTCTTCCATAGATGGATGTAAAAGCAACAAGCAATGACTTATCAAAAGCCCTCCAAAAATTTACTCTTTTTATTGGCAGATGCCTGCCGGGGTTCTTCCATACATGGATGTAAAAGCAACAAGCAATGGCTTTTGACAAGCCCTCCAAAAATTGACCCTTTTTTTTGGCAGATGCCTGCCGGGGTTCTTCCATACATCGATGTAAAAGCAACAAGCAATGACTTTTCACAAGCCCTCCAAAAATTGACCCTTTTTTTTGGCAGATGCCTGCCGGGGTTCTTCCATACATGGATGTAAAAGCAACAAGCAATGGCTTTTCACAAGCCCTCCAAAAATGTACCCTTTTTATTGGCAGATGCCTGCCGGGGTTCTTCCATACATGGATGTAAAAGCAACAAGCAATGGCTTTTGACAAGCCCTCCAAAAATTTACCCTTTTTATTGGCAGATGCCTGCCGGGGTTCTTCCATACATGGATGTAAAAGCAACAAGCAATGGCTTTTCACAAGCCCTCCAAAAATGGACCCTTTTTATTGGCAGATGCCTGCCGGGGTTCTTCCATACATGGATGTAAAAGCAACAAGCAATGGCTTTTCACAAGCCCTCCAAAAATTGACGCTTTTTTTGGCAGATGCCTGCCGGGGTTCTTCCATACATGGATGTAGAAGCAACAAGCAATGACTTTTCACAAGCCCTCCAAAAATTGACCCTTTTTTTTGGCAGATGCCTGCCGGGGTTCTTCCATACATGGATGTAAAAGCAACAAGCAATGACTTTTCACAAGCCCTCCAAAAATTGACCCTTTTTTTGGGCAGATGCCTGCCGGGGTTCTTCCATACATGGATGTAAAAGCAACAAGCAATGGCTTTTCACAAGCCCTCCAAAAATTGACGCTTTTTTTGGCAGATGCCTGCCGGGGTTCTTCCATACATGGACGTAAAAGCAACAAGCAATGACTTTTCACAAGCCCTCCAAAAATTGACCCTTTTTTTTGGCAGATGCCTGCCGGGGTTCTTCCATACGTGGATGTAAAAGCAACAAGCAATGGCTTTTCACAAGCCCTCCAAAAATTGACGCTTTTTTTGTCAGATGCCTGCCGGGGTTCTTCCATAGATGGATATAAAAGCAAAAAGCAATGGCTTTTCACAAGCCCTCCAAAAATTGACGCTTTTTTTGTCAGATGCCTGCCGGGGTTCTTCCATAGATGGATGTAAAAGCAACAAGCAATGACTTTTCACAAGCCCTCCAAAAATTGACCCTTTTTATTGGCAGATGCCTGCCGGGGTTCTTCCATACATGGATGTAAAAGCAACAAGCAATGGCTTTTCACAACCCATCCAAAAATTGACCCTTTTTATTGGCAGATGCCTGCCGGGGTTCTTCCATACATGGATGTAAAAGCAACAAGCAATGGCTTTTCACAAGCCCTCCAAAAATTGACCCTTTTTATTGGCAGATACCTGCCGGGGTTCTTCCATAGATGGATGTAAAATCAACAAGCAATGACTTTTCACAAGCCCTCCAAAAATTGACCCTTTTTATTGGCAGATGCCTGCCGGGGTTCTTCCATACATGGATGTAAAAGCAACAAGCAATGGCTTTTCACAACCCATCCAAAAATTGACCCTTTTTATTGGCAGATGCCTGCCGGGGTTCTTCCATACATGGATGTAAAAGCAACAAGCAATGGCTTTTGACAAGCCCTCCAAAAATTGACCCTTTTTTTTGGCAGATGCCTACCGGGGTTCTTCCATACATCGATGTAAAAGCAACAAGCAATGGCTTTTCACAAGCCCTCCAAAAATTTACGCTTTTTTTGGCAGATGCCTGCCGGGGTTCTTCCATACATGGATGTAAAAGCAACAAGCAATGACTTTTCACAAGCCCTCCAAAAATTGACCCTTTTTTTGGGCAGATGCCTGCCGGGGTTCTTCCATACATGGATGTAAAAGCAACAAGCAATGGCTTTTCACAAGCCCTCCAAAAATTGACGCTTTTTTTGGCAGATGCCTGCCGGGGTTCTTCCATACATGGATGTAAAAGCAACAAGCAATGGCTTTTCACAAGCCCTGCAAAAATTGACGCTTTTTTTGGCAGATGCCTGCCGGGGTTCTTCCATACATGGATGTAAAAGCACCAAGCAATGGCTTTTCACAAGCCCTCCAAAAATTGACCCTTTTTATTGGCAGATGCCTGCCGGGGTTCTTCCATAGATGGATGTAAAAGCAACAAGCAATAGCTTTTCACAAGCCCTCCAAAAATTGACCCTTTTTTTGGCAGATACCTGCCGGGGTTCTTCCATAGATGGATGTAAAAGCAACAAGCAATGGCTTTTCACAAGCCCTCCAAAAATTGACCCTTTTTTTGGCAGATGCCTGCCGGGGTTCTTCCATAGATGGATGTAAAAGCAACAAGCAATGACTTTTCACAAGCCCTCCAAAAATTGACCCTTTTTTTTGGCAGATGCCTGCCGGGGTTCTTCCATACATGGATGTAAAAGCAACAAGCAATGGCTTTTCACAAGCCCTCCAAAAATTGACCCTTTTTTTTGGCAGATGCCTGCCGGGGTTCTTCCATACATGGATGTAAAAGCAACAAGCAATGGCTTTTCACAAGCCCTCCAAAAATTGACCCTTTTTTTTGGCAGATGCCTGCCGGGGTTCTTCCATACATGGACATAAAAGCAACAAGCAATGGCTTTTCACAAGCCCTCCAAAAATTGACCCTTTTTATTGGCAGATGCCTGCCGGGGTTCTTCCATAGATGGATGTAAAAGCAACAAGCAATGGCTTTTCACAAGCCCTCCAAAAATTGACCCTTTTTTTGGCAGATACCTGCCGGGGTTCTTCCATAGATGGATGTAAAAGCAACAAGCAATGACTTTTCACAAGCCCTCCAAAAATTGACCCTTTTTATTGGCAGATGCCTGCCGGGGTTCTTCCATACATGGATGTAAAAGCACCAAGCAATGACTTTTCACAAGCCCTCCAAAAATGTACTCTTTTTTTTGGCAGATGCCTGCCGGGGTTCTTCCATACATGGATGTAAAACCAACAAGCAATGGCTTTTCACAAGCCCTGCAAAAATTGACGCTTTTTTTGGCAGATGCCTGCCGGGGTTCTTCCATACATGGATGTAAAAGCAACAAGCAATGACTTTTCAAAAGCCCTCCAAAAATGTACACTTTTTATTGGCAGATACGTGCCGGGGTTCTTCCATACATGGATGTAAAAGCAACAAGCAATGGCTTTTCACAAGCCCTCCAAAAATTGACGCTTTTTTTTGGCAGATGCCTGCCGGGGTTCTTCCATACATCGATGTAAAAGCAACAAGCAATGGCTTTTCACAAGCCCTCCAAAAATTGACGCTTTTTTTGGCAGATGCCTGCCGGGGTTCTTCCATACATGGATGTAAAAGCAACAAGCAATGACTTTTCAAAAGCCCTCCAAAAATGTACACTTTTTATTGGCAGATACGTGCCGGGGTTCTTCCATACATGGATGTAAAAGCAACAAGCAATGGCTTTTCACAAGCCCTCCAAAAATTGACGCTTTTTTTGGCAGATGCCTGCCGGGGTTCTTCCATAGATGGACGTAAAAGCAACAAGCAATGACTTTTCACAAGCCCTCCAAAAATTGACCCTTTTTTTGGCAGATGCCTGCCGGGGTTCTTCCATACATGGATGTAAAAGCAACAAGCAATGGCTTTTCAAAAGCCCTCCAAAAATTGACGCTTTTTTTGGCAGATGCCTGCCGGGGTTCTTCCATACATGGATGTAAAAGCAACAAGCAATGACTTATCAAAAGCCCTCCAAAAATTTACTCTTTTTATTGGCAGATGCCTGCCGGGGTTCTTCCATACATGGATGTAAAAGCAACAAGCAATGACTTATCAAAAGCCCTCCAAAAATTTACTCTTTTTATTGGCAGATGCCTGCCGGGGTTCTTCCATACATGGATGTAAAAGCAACAAGCAATGGCTTTTGACAAGCCCTCCAAAAATTGACCCTTTTTTTTGGCAGATGCCTGCCGGGGTTCTTCCATACATGGATGTAAAAGCAACAAGCAATGGCTTTTCACAAGCCCTCCAAAAATTGACGCTTTTTTTGGCAGATGCCTGCCGGGGTTCTTCCATAGATGGATGTAAAGTCAACAAGCAATGACTTTTCACAAGTCCTCCAAAAATTTACCCTTTTTTTGGCAGATGCCTGCCGGGGTTCTTCCATACATGGACGTAAAAGCAACAAGCAATGACTTTTCACAAGCCCTCCAAAAATTGACCCTTTTTTTTGGCAGATGCCTGCCGGGGTTCTTCCATACATGGATGTAAAAGCAACAAGCAATGGCTTTTCACAAGCCCTCCAAAAATTGACGCTTTTTTTGGCAGATGCCTGCCGGGGTTCTTCCATAGATGGATGTAAAAGCAACAAGCAATGACTTTTCACAAGCCCTCCAAAAATTGACCCTTTTTTTTGGCAGATGCCTGCCGGGGTTCTTCCATACATAGATGTAAAAGCAACAAGCAATGGCTTTTCACAAGCCCTCCAAAAATTGACCCTTTTTATTGGCAGATGCCTGCCGGGGTTCTTCCATACATGGATGTAAAAGCAACAAGCAATGGCTTTTCACAAGCCCTCCAAAAATTTACCCTTTTTATTGGCAGAGGCCTGCCTGGGTTCTTCCATACATGGATGTAAAAGCAACAAGCAATGACTATTCACAAGCCCTCCAAAAATTGACCCTTTTTTTTGGCAGATGCCTGCCGGGGTTCTTCCATACATGGATGTAAAAGCAACAAGCAATGGCTTTTCACAAGCCCTCCAAAAATTGACAATTTTTATTGGCAGATGCCTGCCGGGGTTCTTCCATACATGGATGTAAAAGCAACAAGCAATGGCTTTTGACAAGCCCTCCAAAAATTGACCCTTTTTATTGGCAGATGCCTGCCGGGGTTATTCCATAGATGGACGTAAAAGCAACAAGCAATGGCTTTTCACAAGCCCTCCAAAAATGTACTCTTTTTATTGGCAGATGCCTGCCGGGGTTCTTCCATACATGGATGTAAAAGCAACAAGCAATGGCTTTTGACAAGCCCTCCAAAAATTTACCCTTTTTTTTGGCAGATGCCTGCCGGGGTTCTTCCATACATGGATGTAAAAGCAACAAGCAATGACTTTTCACAAGCCCTCCAAAAATTGACCCTTTTTATTGGCAGATGCCTGCCGGGGTTCTTCCATACATGGATGTAAAAGCAACAAGCAATGGCTTTTCACAAGCCCTCCAAAAATTGACAATTTTTATTGGCAGATGCCTGCCGGGGTTCTTCCATACATGGATGTAAAAGCAACAAGCAATGGCTTTTGACAAGCCCTCCAAAAATTGACCCTTTTTATTGGCAGATGCCTGCCGGGGTTCTTCCATAGATGGATGTAAAAGCAACAAGCAATGACTTATCAAAAGCCCTCCAAAAATTTACTCTTTTTATTGGCAGATGCCTGCCGGGGTTCTTCCATAGATGGATGTAAAAGCAACAAGCAATGACTTATCAAAAGCCCTCCAAAAATTTACTCTTTTTTTTGGCAGATGCCTGCCGGGGTTCTTCCATACATGGATGTAAAAGCAACAAGCAATGGCTTTTGACAAGCCCTCCAAAAATTGACCCTTTTTTTTGGCAGATGCCTGCCGGGGTTCTTCCATACATCGATGTAAAAGCAACAAGCAATGACTTTTCACAAGCCCTCCAAAAATTGACCCTTTTTTTTGGCAGATGCCTGCCGGGGTTCTTCCATACATGGATGTAAAAGCAACAAGCAATGGCTTTTCACAAGCCCTCCAAAAATGTACCCTTTTTATTGGCAGATGCCTGCCGGGGTTCTTCCATACATGGATGTAAAAGCAACAAGCAATGGCTTTTGACAAGCCCACCAAAAATTTACCCTTTTTATTGGCAGATGCCTGCCGGGGTTCTTCCATACATGGATGTAAAAGCAACAAGCAATGGCTTTTCACAAGCCCTCCAAAAATGGACCCTTTTTATTGGCAGATGCCTGCCGGGGTTCTTCCATACATGGATGTAAAAGCAACAAGCAATGGCTTTTCACAAGCCCTCCAAAAATTGACGCTTTTTTTGGCAGATGCCTGCCGGGGTTCTTCCATACATGGATGTAAAAGCAACAAGCAATGACTTTTCACAAGCCCTCCAAAAATTGACCCTTTTTTTGGGCAGATGCCTGCCGGGGTTCTTCCATACATGGATGTAAAAGAAACAAGCAATGGCTTTTCACAAGCCCTCCAAAAATTGACGCTTTTTTTGGCAGATGCCTGCCGGGGTTCTTCCATACATGGATGTAAAAGCAACAAGCAATGACTTTTCACAAGCCCTCCAAAAATTGACCCTTTTTTTGGGCAGATGCCTGCCGGGGTTCTTCCATACATGGATGTAAAAGCAACAAGCAATGGCTTTTCACAAGCCCTCCAAAAATTGACCCTTTTTATTGGCAGATACCTGCCGGGGTTCTTCCATAGATGGATGTAGAAGCAACAAACAATGGCTTTTCACAAGCCCTCCAAAAATTGACCCTTTTTATTGGCAGATACCTGCCGGGGTTCTTCCATAGATGGATGTAAAAGCAACAAGCAATGGCTTTTCACAAGCCCTCCAAAAATTGACGCTTTTTTTGGCAGATGCCTGCCGGGGTTCTTCCATACATGGATGTAAAAGCAACAAGCAATGACTTTTCACAAGCCCTCCAAAAATTGACAATTTTTATTGGCAGATGCCTGCCGGGGTTCTTCCATACATGGATGTAAAAGCAACAAGCAATGGCTTTTGACAAGCCCTCCAAAAATTGACCCTTTTTATTGGCAGATGCCTGCCGGGGTTCTTCCATACATGGATGTAAAAGCAACAAGCAATGTCTTTTCACAAGCCCTCCAAAAATTTACGCTTTTTATTGGCAGATGCCTGCCGGGGTTCTTCCATACATGGATGTAAAAGCAACAAGCAATGGCTTTTGACAAGCCCTCCAAAAATTGACCCTTTTTATTGGCAGATGCCTGCCGGGGTTCTTCCATACATGGATGTAAAAGCAACAAGCAATGGCTTTTCACAAGCCCTCCAAAAATGGACCCTTTTTATTGGCAGATGCCTGCCGGGGTTCTTCCATACATGGATGTAAAAGCAACAAGCAATGGCTTTTCACAAGCCCTCCAAAAATTTACGCTTTTTTTGGCAGATGCCTGCAGGGGTTCTTCCATACATGGATATAAAATCAAAAAGCAATGGCTTTTCACAAGCCCTCCAAAAATTGACGCTTTTTTTGTCAGATGCCTGCCGGGGTTCTTCCATAGATGGATGTAAAAGCAACAAGCAATGACTTTTCACAAGCCCTCCAAAAATTGACCCTTTTTATTGGCAGATGCCTGCCGGGGTTCTTCCATACATGGATGTAAAAGCAACAAGCAATGGCTTTTCACAACCCATCCAAAAATTGACCCTTTTTATTGGCAGATGCCTGCCGGGGTTCTTCCATACATGGATGTAAAAGCAACAAGCAATGGCTTTTCACAACCCATCCAAAAATTGACCCTTTTTATTGGCAGATGCCTGCCGGGGTTCTTCCATACATGGATGTAAAAGCAACAAGCAATGGCTTTTCACAAGCCCTCCAAAAATTGACCTTTTTTATTGGCAGATACCTGCCGGGGTTCTTCCATAGATGGATGTAAAATCAACAAGCAATGACTTTTCACAAGCCCTCCAAAAATTGACCCTTTTTATTGGCAGATGCCTGCCGGGGTTCTTCCATACATGGATGTAAAAGCAACAAGCAATGGCTTTTCACAACCCATCCAAAAATTGACCCTTTTTATTGGCAGATGCCTGCCGGGGTTCTTCCATGCATGGATGTAAAAGCAACAAGCAATGACTTTTCAAAAGCCCTCCTAAAATTTACTCTTTTTATTGGCAGATACCTGCCGGGGTTCTTCCATAGATGGATGTAAAAGCAACAAGCAATGGCTTTTCACAAGCCCTCCAAAAATTGACCTTTTTTATTGGCAGATGCCTGCCGGGGTTCTTCCATAGATGGATGTAGAAGCAACAAGCAATGACTTTTCACAAGCCCTCCAAAAATTGACAATTTTTATTGGCAGATGCCTGCCGGGGTTCTTCCATACATGGATGTAAAAGCAACAAGCAATGACTTTTCACAAGCCCTCCAAAAATTGACAATTTTTATTGGCAGATGCCTGCCGGGGTTCTTCCATACATGGATGTAAAAGCAACAAGCAATGGCTTTTGACAAGCCCTCCAAAAATTGACCCTTTTTTTTGGCAGATGCCTGCCGGGGTTCTTCCATACATCGATGTAAAAGCAACAAGCAATGACTTTTCACAAGCCCTCCAAAAATTGACTCTTTTTTTTGGCAGATGCCTGCCGGGGTTCTTCCATACATGGATGTAAAAGCAACAAGCAATGGCTTTTCACAAGCCCTCCAAAAATGTACCCTTTTTATTGGCAGATGCCTGCCGGGGTTCTTCCATACATGGATGTAAAAGCAACAAGCAATGGCTTTTGACAAGCCCACCAAAAATGTACCCTTTTTATTGGCAGATGCCTGCCGGGGTTCTTCCATACATGGATGTAAAAGCAACAAGCAATGGCTTTTCACAAGCCCTCCAAAAATGGACCCTTTTTATTGGCAGATGCCTGCCGGGGTTCTTCCATACATGGATGTAAAAGCAACAAGCAATGGCTTTTCACAAGCCCTCCAAAAATTGACGCTTTTTTTGGCAGATGCCTGCCGGGGTTCTTCCATACATGGATGTAAAAGCAACAAGCAATGACTTTTCACAAGCCCTCCAAAAATTGACCCTTTTTTTGGGCAGATGCCTGCCGGGGTTCTTCCATACATGGATGTAAAAGAAACAAGCAATGGCTTTTCACAAGCCCTCCAAAAATTGACGCTTTTTTTGGCAGATGCCTGCCGGGGTTCTTCCATACATGGATGTAAAAGCAACAAGCAATGACTTTTCACAAG
Source organism: Rhinoderma darwinii (assembly GCF_050947455.1). Taxonomy (NCBI): domain Eukaryota; kingdom Metazoa; phylum Chordata; class Amphibia; order Anura; family Rhinodermatidae; genus Rhinoderma; species Rhinoderma darwinii. The sequence goes on along the minus strand of NW_027461923.1, from coordinate 679,917 downwards.
CCCTCCAAAAATTGACCCTTTTTTTGGGCAGATGCCTGCCGGGGTTCTTCCATACATGGATGTAAAAGCAACAAGCAATGGCTTTTCACAAGCCCTCCAAAAATTGACCCTTTTTATTGGCAGATACCTGCCGGGGTTCTTCCATAGATGGATGTAGAAGCAACAAACAATGGCTTTTCACAAGCCCTCCAAAAATTGACCCTTTTTATTGGCAGATGCCTGCCGGGGTTCTTCCATACATGGATGTAAAAGCAACAAGCAATGGCTTTTCACAAGCCCTCCAAAAATTGACGCTTTTTTTGGCAGATGCCTGCCGGGGTTCTTCCATACATGGATGTAAAAGCAACAAGCAATGACTTTTCACAAGCCCTCCAAAAATTGACAATTTTTATTGGCAGATGCCTGCCGGGGTTCTTCCATACATGGATGTAAAAGCAACAAGCAATGGCTTTTGACAAGCCCTCCAAAAATTGACCCTTTTTATTGGCAGATGCCTGCCGGGGTTCTTCCATACATGGATGTAAAAGCAACAAGCAATGGCTTTTCACAAGCCCTCCAAAAATTTACGCTTTTTATTGGCAGATGCCTGCCGGGGTTCATCCATAGATGGATGTAAAAGCAACAAGCAATGGCTTTTCACAAGCCCTCCAAAAATTGACAATTTTTATTGGCAGATGCCTGCCGGGGTTCTTCCATACATGGATGTAAAAGCAACAAGCAATGGCTTTTGACAAGCCCTCCAAAAATTGACCCTTTTTATTGGCAGATGCCTGCCGGGGTTCTTCCATACATGGATGTAAAAGCAACAAGCAATGGCTTTTCACAAGCCCTCCAAAAATGGACCCTTTTTATTGGCAGATGCCTGCCGGGGTTCTTCCATACATGGATGTAAAAGCAACAAGCAATGGCTTTTCACAAGCCCTCCAAAAATTTACGCTTTTTTTGGCAGATGCCTGCCGGGGTTCTTCCATAGATGGATGTAAAAGCAACAAGCAATGGCTTTTCACAAGCCCTCCAAAAATGTACGCTTTTTTTGGCAGATGCCTGCCGGGGTTCTTCTATACATGGATATAAAAGCAAAAAGCAATGGCTTTTCACAAGCCCTCCAAAAATTGACACTTTTTTTGGCAGATGCCTGCCGGGGTTCTTCCATAGATGGATATAAAAGCAACAAGCAATGACTTTTCACAAGCCCTCCAAAAATTGACCCTTTTTATTGGCAGATGCCTGCCGGGGTTCTTCCATACATGGATGTAAAAGCAACAAGCAATGGCTTTTCACAACCCATCCAAAAATTGACCCTTTTTATTGGCAGATGCCTGCCGGGGTTCTTCCATACATGGATGTAAAAGCAACAAGCAATGGCTTTTCACAAGCCCTCCAAAAATTGACCTTTTTTATTGGCAGATACCTGCCGGGGTTCTTCCATAGATGGATGTAGAAGCAACAAGCAATGACTTTTTACAAGCCCTCCAAAAATTGACCCTTTTTTTTGGCAGATGCCTGCCGGGGTTCTTCCATACATGGATGTAAAAGCAACAAGCAATGGCTTTTCACAAGCCCTCCAAAAATTTACGCTTTTTATTGGCAGATGCCTGCCGGGGTTCATCCATAGATGGATGTAAAAGCAACAAGCAATGGCTTTTCACAAGCCCTCCAAAAATTGACAATTTTTATTGGCAGATGCCTGCCGGGGTTCTTCCATACATGGATGTAAAAGCAACAAGCAATGGCTTTTGACAAGCCCTCCAAAAATTGACCCTTTTTATTGGCAGATGCCTGCCGGGGTTCTTCCATACATGGATGTAAAAGCAACAAGCAATGGCTTTTCACAAGCCCTCCAAAAATGGACCCTTTTTATTGGCAGATGCCTGCCGGGGTTCTTCCATACATGGATGTAAAAGCAACAAGCAATGGCTTTTCACAAGCCCTCCAAAAATTTACGCTTTTTTTGGCAGATGCCTGCCGGGGTTCTTCCATAGATGGATGTAAAAGCAACAAGCAATGGCTTTTCACAAGCCCTCCAAAAATTTACGCTTTTTTTGGCAGATGCCTGCCGGGGTTCTTCTATACATGGATATAAAAGCAAAAAGCAATGGCTTTTCACAAGCCCTCCAAAAATTGACACTTTTTTTGGCAGATGCCTGCCGGGGTTCTTCCATAGATGGATATAAAAGCAACAAGCAATGACTTTTCACAAGCCCTCCAAAAATTGACCCTTTTTATTGGCAGATGCCTGCCGGGGTTCTTCCATACATGGATGTAAAAGCAACAAGCAATGGCTTTTCACAACCCATCCAAAAATTGACCCTTTTTATTGGCAGATGCCTGCCGGGGTTCTTCCATACATGGATGTAAAAGCAACAAGCAATGGCTTTTCACAAGCCCTCCAAAAATTGACCTTTTTTATTGGCAGATACCTGCCGGGGTTCTTCCATAGATGGATGTAGAAGCAACAAGCAATGACTTTTTACAAGCCCTCCAAAAATTGACCCTTTTTTTTGGCAGATGCCTGCCGGGGTTCTTCCATACATGGATGTAAAAGCAACAAGCAATGACTTTTCACAAGCCCTCCAAAAATTGACCCTTTTTTTGGGCAGATGCCTGCCGGGGTTCTTTCATACATGGATGTAAAAGCAACAAGCAATGACTTTTCACAAGCCCTCCAAAAAATGACCCTTTTTATTGGCAGATGCCTGCCGGGGTTCTTCCATACATGGATGTAAAAGCAACAAGCAATGGCTTTTCACAACCCATCCAAAAATTGACCCTTTTTATTGGCAGATGCCTGCCGGGGTTCCTCCATACATGGATGTAAAAGCAACAAGCAATGGCTTTTCACAAGCCCTCCAAAAATTGACGCTTTTTTTGGCAGATGCCTGCCGGGGTTCTTCCATACATGGATGTAAAAGCAACAAGCAATGACTTTTCACAGCCCTCCAAAAATTGACCCTTTTTTTGGGCAGATGCCTGCCGGGGGTTCTTCCATACATGGATGTAAAAGCAACAAGCAATGGCTTTTCACAAGCCCTCCAAAAGTTGACGCTTTTTTTGGCAGATGCCTGCCGGGGTTCTTCCATACATGGATGTAAAAGCAACAAGCAATGACTTTTCACAGCCCTCCAAAAATTGACCCTTTTTTTTGGCAGATGCCTGCCGGGGTTCTTCCATACATGGATGTAAAAGCAACAAGCAATGGCTTTTCACAAGCCCTCCAAAAGTTGACGCTTTTTTTGGCAGATGCCTGCCGGGGTTCTTCCATACATGGATGTAAAAGCAACAAGCAATGACTTTTCACAGCCCTCCAAAAATTGACCCTTTTTTTGGGCAGATGCCTGCCGGGGTTCTTCCATACATGGATGTAAAAGCAACAAGCAATGACTTTTCACAGCCCTCCAAAAATTGACCCTTTTTTTGGGCAGATGCCTGCCGGGGTTCTTCCATACATGGATGTAAAAGCAACAAGCAATGACTTTTCACAAGACCTCCAAAAATTTACCCTTTTTTTTGGCAGATGCCTGCCGGGGTTCTTCCATACATGGATGTAAAAGCAACAAGCAATGGCTTTTCACAAGCCCTCCAAAAATTGACCTTTTTTATTGGCAGATACCTGCCGGGGTTCTTCCATAGATGGATGTAGAAGCAACAAGCAATGACTTTTCACAAGCCCTCCAAAAATTGACCCTTTTTTTTGGCAGATGCCTGCCGGGGTTCTTCCATACATGGATGTAAAAGCAACAAGCAATGGCTTTTCACAAGCCCTCCAAAAATTGACGCTTTTTTTGGGCAGATGCCTGCCGGGGTTCTTCCATACATGGATGTAAAAGCAACAAGCAATGGCTTTTCACAAGCCCTCCAAAAATTGACGCTTTTTTTGGGCAGATGCCTGCCGGGGTTCTTCCATACATGGATGTAAAAGCAACAAGCAATGGCTTTTGACAAGCCCTCCAAAAATTGACCCTTTTTATTGGCAGATGCCTGCCGGGGTTCTTCCATACATGGATGTAAAAGCAACAAGCAATGGCTTTTCACAAGCCCTCCAAAAATGGACCCTTTTTATTGGCAGATGCCTGCCGCGGTTCTTCCATACATGGATGTAAAAGCAACAAGCAATGGCTTTTCACAAGCCCTCCAAAAATTTACGCTTTTTTTGGCAGATGCCTGCCGGGGTTCTTCCATACATGGATATAAAAGCAAAAAGCAATGGCTTTTCACAAGCCCTCCAAAAATTGACGCTATTTTTGGCAGATGCCTGCCGGGGTTCTTCCATACATGGATGTAAAAGCAACAAGCAATGACTTTTCACAAGCCCTCCAAAAATTGACCCTTTTTTTGGGCAGATGCCTGCCGGGGTTCTTCCATACATGGATGTAAAAGCAACAAACAATGGCTTTTCACAAGCCCTCCAAAAATTGACCCTTTTTTTGGGCAGATGCCTGCCGGGGTTCTTCCATACATGGATGTAAAAGCAACAAGCAATGACTTTTCACAGCCCTCCAAAAATTGACCCTTTTTTTGGGCAGATGCCTGCCGGGGTTCTTCCATACATGGATGTAAAAGCAACAAGCAATGACTTTTCACAAGACCTCCAAAAATTTACCCTTTTTTTTGGCAGATGCCTGCCGGGGTTCTTCCATACATGGATGTAAAAGCAACAAGCAATGGCTTTTCACAAGCCCTCCAAAAATTGACCTTTTTTATTGGCAGATACCTGCCGGGGTTCTTCCATAGATGGATGTAGAAGCAACAAGCAATGACTTTTCACAAGCCCTCCAAAAATTGACCCTTTTTTTTGGCAGATGCCTGCCGGGGTTCTTCCATACATGGATGTAAAAGCAACAAGCAATGGCTTTTCACAAGCCCTCCAAAAATTGACGCTTTTTTTGGGCAGATGCCTGCCGGGGTTCTTCCATACATGGATGTAAAAGCAACAAGCAATGGCTTTTGACAAGCCCTCCAAAAATTGACCCTTTTTATTGGCAGATGCCTGCCGGGGTTCTTCCATACATGGATGTAAAAGCAACAAGCAATGGCTTTTCACAAGCCCTCCAAAAATGGACCCTTTTTATTGGCAGATGCCTGCCGCGGTTCTTCCATACATGGATGTAAAAGCAACAAGCAATGGCTTTTCACAAGCCCTCCAAAAATTTACGCTTTTTTTGGCAGATGCCTGCCGGGGTTCTTCCATACATGGATATAAAAGCAAAAAGCAATGGCTTTTCACAAGCCCTCCAAAAATTGACGCTATTTTTGGCAGATGCCTGCCGGGGTTCTTCCATACATGGATGTAAAAGCAACAAGCAATGACTTTTCACAAGCCCTCCAAAAATTGACCCTTTTTTTGGGCAGATGCCTGCCGGGGTTCTTCCATACATGGATGTAAAAGCAACAAACAATGGCTTTTCACAAGCCCTCCAAAAATTGACCCTTTTTTTGGGCAGATGCCTGCCGGGGTTCTTCCATACATGGATGTAAAAGCAACAAGCAATGACTTTTCACAGCCCTCCAAAAATTGACCCTTTTTTTGGGCAGATGCCTGCCGGGGTTCTTCCATACATGGATGTAAAAGCAACAAGCAATGACTTTTCACAAGACCTCCAAAAATTTACCCTTTTTTTTGGCAGATGCCTGCCGGGGTTCTTCCATACATGGATGTAAAAGCAACAAGCAATGGCTTTTCACAAGCCCTCCAAAAATTGACCTTTTTTATTGGCAGATACCTGCCGGGGTTCTTCCATAGATGGATGTAGAAGCAACAAGCAATGACTTTTCACAAGCCCTCCAAAAATTGACCCTTTTTTTTGGCAGATGCCTGCCGGGGTTCTTCCATACATGGATGTAAAAGCAACAAGCAATGGCTTTTCACAAGCCCTCCAAAAATTGACCTTTTTTATTGGCAGATACCTGCCGGGGTTCTTCCATAGATGGATGTAGAAGCAACAAGCAATGACTTTTCACAAGCCCTCCAAAAATTGACGCTATTTTTGGCAGATGCCTGCCGGGGTTCTTCCATACATGGATGTAAAAGCAACAAGCAATGACTTTTCACAAGCCCTCCAAAAATTGACCCTTTTTATTGGCAGATGCCTGCCGGGGTTCTTCCATACATGGATGTAAAAGCAACAAGCAATGGCTTTTCACAACCCATCCAAAAATTGACCCTTTTTATTGGCAGATGCCTGCCGGGGTTCTTCCATACATGGATGTAAAAGCAACAAGCAATGGCTTTTCACAACCCATCCAAAAATTGACCCTTTTTATTGGCAGATGCCTGCCGGGGTTCTTCCATACATGGATGTAAAAGCAACAAGCAATGGCTTTTCACAAGCCCTCCAAAAATTTACGCTTTTTTGGGCAGATGCCTGCCGGGGTTCTTCCATACATGGATATAAAAGCAAAAAGCAATGGCTTTTCACAAGCCCTCCAAAAATTGACGCTTTTTTTGGCAGATGCCTGCCGGGGTTCTACCATAGATGGATGTAAAAGCAACAAGCAATGACTTTTCACAAGCCCTCCAAAAATTGACCCTTTTTATTGGCAGATGCCTGCCGGGGTTCTTCCATACATGGATGTAAAAGCAACAAGCAATGGCTTTTCACAACCCATCCAAAAATTGACCCTTTTTATTGGCAGATGCCTGCCGGGGTTCTTCCATACATGGATGTAAAAGCAACAAGCAATGGCTTTTCACAACCCATCCAAAAATTGACCCTTTTTATTGGCAGATGCCTGCCGGGGTTCTTCCATACATGGATGTAAAAGCAACAAGCAATGACTTTTCACAAGCCCTCCAAAAATTGACCCTTTTTATTGGCAGATGCCTGCCGGGGTTCTTCCATACATGGATGTAAAAGCAACAAGCAATGGCTTTTCACAACCCATCCAAAAATTGACCCTTTTTATTGGCAGATGCCTGCCGGGGTTCTTCCATACATGGATGTAAAAGCAACAAGCAATGGCTTTTCACAAGCCCTCCAAAAATTGACCTTTTTTATTGGCAGATACCTGCCGGGGTTCTTCCATAGATGGATGTAGAAGCAACAAGCAATGACTTTTCACAAGCCCTCCAAAAATTGACCCTTTTTTTTGGCAGATGCCTGCCGGGGTTCTTCCATACATGGATGTAAAAGCAACAAGCAATGGCTTTTCACAAGCCCTCCAAAAGTTGACGCTTTTTTTGGCAGATGCCTGCCGGGGTTCTTCCATACATGGATGTAAAAGCAACAAGCAATGACTTTTCACAAGCCCTCCAAAAATTGACCCTTTTTTTGGGCAGATGCCTGCCGGGGTTCTTCCATACATGGATGTAAAAGCAACAAGCAATGGCTTTTCACAAGCCCTCCAAAAATTGACCCTTTTTTTTGGCAGATGCCTGCCGGGGTTCTTCCATACATGGATGTAAAAGCAACAAGCAATGGCTTTTCACAAGCCCTCCAAAAGTTGACGCTTTTTTTGGCAGATGCCTGCCGGGGTTCTTCCATACATGGATGTAAAAGCAACAAGCAATGACTTTTCACAAGCCCTCCAAAAATTGACCCTTTTTTTGGGCAGATGCCTGCCGGGGTTCTTCCATACATGGATGTAAAAGCAACAAGCAATGGCTTTTCACAAGCCCTCCAAAAATTGACGCTTTTTTTGGCAGATGCCTGCCGGGGTTCTTCCATACATGGATATAAAAGCAAAAAGCAATGGCTTTTCACAAGCCCTCCAAAAATGTACGCTTTTTTTGGCAGATGCCTGCCGGGGTTCTTCCATACATGGATGTAAAAGCAACAAGCAATGGCTTTTCACAAGCCCTCCAAAAATTGACCCTTTTTATTGGCAGATGCCTGCCGGGGTTCTTCCATACATGGATGTAAAAGCAACAAGCAATGGCTTTTCACAAGCCCTCCAAAAATTTACGCTTTTTTTGGCAGATGCCTGCCGGGGTTCTTCCATACATGGATATAAAAGCAAAAAGCAATGGCTTTTCACAAGCCCTCCAAAAATTGACGCTTTTTTTGGCAGATGCCTGCCGGGGTTCTACCATAGATGGATGTAAAAGCAACAAGCAATGACTTTTCACAAGCCCTCCAAAAATTGACCCTTTTTATTGGCAGATGCCTGCCGGGGTTCTTCCATACATGGATGTAAAAGCAACAAGCAATGGCTTTTCACAACCCATCCAAAAATTGACCCTTTTTATTGGCAGATGCCTGCCGGGGTTCTTCCATACATGGATGTAAAAGCAACAAGCAATGGCTTTTCACAACCCATCCAAAAATTGACCCTTTTTATTGGCAGATGCCTGCCGGGGTTCTTCCATACATGGATGTAAAAGCAACAAGCAATGGCTTTTCACAAGCCCTCCAAAAATTGACCTTTTTTATTGGCAGATACCTGCCGGGGTTCTTCCATAGATGGATGTAAAAGCAACAAGCAATGACTTTTCACAAGCCCTCCAAAAATTGACCCTTTTTATTGGCAGATGCCTGCCGGGGTTCTTCCATACATGGATGTAAAAGCAACAAGCAATGGCTTTTCACAACCCATCCAAAAATTGACCCTTTTTATTGGCAGATGCCTGCCGGGGTTCTTCCATACATGGATGTAAAAGCAACAAGCAATGGCTTTTCACAAGCCCTCCAAAAATTGACCTTTTTTATTGGCAGATACCTGCCGGGGTTCTTCCATAGATGGATGTAGAAGCAACAAGCAATGACTTTTCACAAGCCCTCCAAAAATTGACCCTTTTTTTTGGCAGATGCCTGCCGGGGTTCTTCCATACATGGATGTAAAAGCAACAAGCAATGGCTTTTCACAAGCCCTCCAAAAGTTGACGCTTTTTTTGGCAGATGCCTGCCGGGGTTCTTCCATACATGGATGTAAAAGGAACAAGCAATGACTTTTCACAAGCCCTCCAAAAATTGACCCTTTTTTTGGGCAGATGCCTGCCGGGGTTCTTCCATACATGGATGTAAAAGCAACAAGCAATGGCTTTTCACAAGCCCTCCAAAAGTTGACGCTTTTTTTGGCAGATGCCTGCCGGGGTTCTTCCATACATGGATGTAAAAGCAACAAGCAATGACTTTTCACAAGCCCTCCAAAAATTGACCCTTTTTTTGGGCAGATGCCTGCCGGGGTTCTTCCATACATGGATGTAAAAGCAACAAGCAATGGCTTTTCACAAGCCCTCCAAAAATTGACTGTAAAGGATCTGCCAGGCACTACGTCTGTGGAGACTCCCAGGGTTAATCAGTCGACACCTGAGGCCAGACCTCTTAGACTGACACCGGCTCCCACCAATCAGGGTGGCAGGCTCAGGAGTGGGAGAGCCTATCGCGGCCTGGTCAGTCAGAGTTAGCTCCGCCCCCTGTCCATTTATACCTGCAGTTTTCTCTTCCTCATTGCTTGTTATTCTTTTGGATTCCTGGCCCCACTGCTGCTTCCTCCAGCCTGCTTCTGCCGTGCTTCTGCCTTGCTGCAGTTCTCCTTGACTTGACTTGCTTTGCTTTGCTTTGCCCCTGGCTTGCTTCTGTCTCCGTGCCCGCTCGGGTTACTCACTTCGTCCTGGTCCTGACTGTTCGTTCGCCGCTCCGTTTCCTCGTGGCGTTCCGTGGCTACTGCCCCTTCCCTTGCGTGTTCCCTGTTTGTTTTCCTGTGCACTTAGACAGCGTAGGGACCGCCGCCCAGTTGTACCTCGTCGCCTAGGGCGGGTCGTTGCAAGTAGGCAGGGACAGGGCGGTGGGTAGATTAGGGCTCACTTTCCCTTCACCTCCTTCCTGCCATCACAGAATAACAAGCCCTTACCTAGTCTACCATTTCTCCTACGCTGTCGCTATCATGGACCCCCTTGAGACCCTGACCCAGCAGATGCAGGGCCTCTCCCTACAGGTCCAGGCCCTGGCCCAAAGGGTTGGGCGCACCACCTCACCTCTAGAACCCGACCTCAAGTTACCTGACCGGTTTTCAGGGGACCGTAAGACGTTTCTCTCCTTCCGGGAGAGTTGCAGACTATATTTCCGCCTTAAGCCCCACTCCTCAGGTTCCGAGAACCAGCGGGTGGGTATCATCATATCCCGACTCCAGGAAGGGCCCCAAGAGTGGGCCTTCTCCTTGGCTCCTGACGCCCCTGAACTTTCCTCTGTTGATCGTTTTTTCTCTGCCCTCGGACTCATTTACGACGAGACTGACAGGACTGCTTTAGCCGAGAGTCAGTTGGTGACCTTACGTCAGGGTAGGAGACCGGTTGAGGAATACTGTTCTGATTTTAGGAAGTGGTGCGTAGCTTCTCAGTGGAACGATCCGGCCCTAAGGTGCCAGTTTAGGTTAGGATTATCTGACGCCCTGAAGGATCTGCTGGTTAGCTACCCCTCGTCTGACTCTCTTGACCAGGTTATGGCCCTAGCAGTACGACTTGACCGACGTCTCAGGGAACGTCAGCTAGAACGCTTCAGTGTGCTCCCCTCTGACTTTTCTGCGATCCCCCCCGAGGTCCCGCCTCCTCGCCCCTCCACGGAGGACTCGGAGGTACCTATGCAACTCGGGGCCTCCATGTCCCCTCGACAACGTAGGGAGTTTCGCAGAATGAACGGTCTCTGCTTCTACTGTGGGGACGACAAGCATCTACTGAACACCTGTCCCAGGCGCAAGAATAAGAAGCCGGAAAACTTCCGCGCCTAAGTGATCATCGGGGAGGTCACTTGGGCGCACAGGTATTTCCCGTTAATGTGAAACGCAATAAAATTTTGCTTCCCTTTCAGGTCTCGTTTGCTGGCCGGTCTGCCACGGGCAGTGCTTTCGTGGATTCTGGCTCATCTGCTAATATCATGTCTGTTGAATTTGCTATGTCTCTAAAGATGCCTTGTATTGATTTACCTTATCCTATCCCTGTAGTAGGAATCGACTCTACTCCCCTTGCTAATGGTTATTTTACTCAGCATACTCCTGTTTTTGAACTCCTGGTTGGCTCCATGCATTTTGAGCAGTGCTCTGTACTGGTAATGCAGGGATTATCGTCTGATCTGGTTTTAGGCCTTCCCTGGTTGCAGTTGCATAATCCCACGTTTGATTGGAATACTGGGGATCTCACCAAATGGGGTAATGAATGTCTTATGTCATGTCTTTCTGTTAACTCTATTTCTCCCCGGGAGGAGGTAAACACGCTTCCTGAGTTCGTTCAGGACTTCGCCGATGTGTTTTCTAAGGAGGCCTCCGAGGTGTTGCCCCCCCATAGAGATTACGATTGCGCTATCGATTTGGTGCCTGGTGCCAAGCTTCCTAAAGGTAGGATATTTAATCTTTCATGTCCTGAACGTGAAGCCATGAGGGTGTATATCCAGGAATGCCTGGCCAAGGGTTTCATTCGCCCCTCGACTTCTCCTGTAGGTGCTGGCTTCTTCTTCGTGGGGAAGAAGGATGGTGGTCTTAGGCCGTGCATTGATTATCGTAACCTGAATAAGGTCACTGTAAGGAACCAGTACCCACTTCCTTTGATTCCGGATCTTTTTAATCAGGTTCAGGGAGCCCAATGGTTTTCTAAGTTCGATCTACGGGGGGCATATAACCTTATCCGCATCAAAGAGGGGGATGAGTGGAAAACTGCGTTCAACACACCCGAGGGTCATTTCGAATACCTGGTCATGCCCTTTGGGTTGTGTAACGCCCCTGCTGTCTTCCAGAATTTTATTAATGAAATCCTGAGAGAGTACCTGGGTAATTTTCTTGTTGTGTACCTTGATGACATACTGGTGTTTTCCAAGGACTGGTCCTCTCACGTGGAGCATGTCAGGAAGGTGCTCCAGGTCCTTCGGGAGAATAATCTGTTTGCTAAGACTGAAAAATGTGTCTTTGGGGTACAGGAGATACCATTTTTAGGGCAAATCCTCACTCCTCATGAATTCCGCATGGACCCTGCCAAGGTTCAAGCTGTGGCGGAATGGGTCCAACCTGCCTCCCTTAAGGCGTTACAGTGTTTTTTAGGGTTCGCCAACTATTACAGGAGATTTATTGCCAACTTCTCGGTCGTCGCTAAGCCTCTTACGGACCTTACCCGCAAGGGTGCTGATGTCCTCCATTGGCCCCCTGAGGCCGTCCAGGCCTTTGAGACTCTCAAGAAGTGCTTTATCTCGGCCCCCGTGCTGATTCAGCCCAACCAAGAGGAGCCATTTATTGTGGAGGTTGACGCTTCCGAGGTGGGAGTGGGGGCCGTCTTGTCCCAGGGTACCAGCTCCCTCACCCATCTCCGCCCCTGTGCTTACTTCTCTAGGAAGTTTTCGCCCACGGAGAGTAACTATGATATTGGCAACCGCGAACTTCTAGCCATTAAATGGGCTTTTGAGGAGTGGCGGCACTTCCTGGAGGGGGCCAGACACCAGGTAACGGTCCTTACGGATCACAAGAATCTGGTTTTCCTAGAATCGGCCCGGAGGCTTAATCCTAGACAAGCTCGGTGGGCACTATTCTTTACCAGATTTAATTTCTTGGTTACCTATAGGGCTGGGTCCAAGAATATTAAGGCTGATGCTCTGTCACGTAGTTTCATGGCCAATCCTCCTTCCGAGAAGGATCCCGCTTGTATTTTACCCCCTGGTATAATCGTCTCTGCCACGGATTCTGATTTAGCTTCTGATATCGCGGCTGATCAGGGTGCAGCTCCCGGGAACGTCCCTGGGGACAAACTGTTTGTTCCCCTGCAATACCGGCTGAGGGTACTCAGGGAAAACCATGACTCCGCTCTATCTGGTCATCCTGGCATCTTGGGCACCAAACACCTCATTACCAGAAACTATTGGTGGCCTGGGTTGCCTAAAGATGTTAGGGCTTACGTCGCCGCTTGTGAGGTTTGCGCTAGGTCCAAAACCCCTAGGTCCCGACCTGCGGGCCTACTACGTCCCTTGCCCATTCCCCAGAGACCTTGGACCCATATCTCCATGGATTTTATCACCGATTTGCCTCCATCTCAGGGCAAGTCGGTGGTGTGGGTGGTAGTCGACCGCTTCAGCAAGATGTGCCACTTTGTGCCCCTTAAGAAGCTACCTAACGCCAAGACGTTAGCTTCTTTGTTTGTGAAACACATCCTGCGTCTCCATGGGGCCCCAGTCAATATCGTTTCGGACAGAGGGGTACAATTTGTTTCCTTATTTTGGAGAGCCTTTTGTAAAAAGTTGGAGATTGATCTGTCCTTCTCCTCCGCCTTCCATCCCGAAACTAACGGCCAAACGGAAAGGACCAACCAATCCCTGGAACAATATTTAAGGTGTTTCATCTCTGACTGTCAATTCGATTGGGTCTCATTCCTTCCCCTTGCTGAATTTTCCCTGAATAACCGGGTCAGTAACTCGTCAGGGGTCTCCCCGTTTTTCTGTAATTTCGGGTTTAACCCAAGGTTCTCCTCCGTCTCCCCTGGTTGTTCCAATAATCCTGAGGTAGAGGATGTTCATCGGGAACTGTGCACTGTCTGGGCCCAGGTTCAGAAGAACCTAGAGGCGTCCCAGAGCGCACAAAAGATTCAGGCGGATAGTAGACGTTCTGCTAACCCCCGGTTTGTCGTCGGGGATTTGGTCTGGTTGTCGTCCAGGAACTTGCGCCTTAAGGTCCCGTCCAGTAAGTTTGCTCCCCGATTTATTGGGCCTTATAAGGTCATTGAAGTCCTCAACCCTGTATCCTTCCGTCTGGAGCTGCCCCCATCCTTCCGCATACACGACGTCTTTCATGCTTCCCTCCTTAAACGCTGCTCCCCGTCCTGGTCCCCCTCTAGGAAACCTCCTGTTCCCGTTCTCACCCCTGAGGGGGTGGAATTCGAGGTGGCCAAGATTGTGGACAGTAGGATGATCCAGGGCTCCCTCCAGTACCTGGTCCATTGGAGAGGATACGGGCCGGAGGAGAGGACTTGGGTACCTGCTCGAGATGTTCACGCTGGGGTATTGGTCAGGAGGTTCCACCTTCTCTTCCCCACTAAACCGGGTCCTCTTAGTAAGGGTCCGGTGGCCCCTCATAAAAGGGGGAGTACTGTAAAGGATCTGCCAGGCACTACGTCTGTGGAGACTCCCAGGGTTAATCAGTCGACACCTGAGGCCAGACCTCTTAGACTGACACCGGCTCCCACCAATCAGGGTGGCAGGCTCAGGAGTGGGAGAGCCTATCGCGGCCTGGTCAGTCAGAGTTAGCTCCGCCCCCTGTCCATTTATACCTGCAGTTTTCTCTTCCTCATTGCTTGTTATTCTTTTGGATTCCTGGCCCCACTGCTGCTTCCTCCAGCCTGCTTCTGCCGTGCTTCTGCCTTGCTGCAGTTCTCCTTGACTTGACTTGCTTTGCTTTGCTTTGCCCCTGGCTTGCTTCTGTCTCCGTGCCCGCTCGGGTTACTCACTTCGTCCTGGTCCTGACTGTTCGTTCGCCGCTCCGTTTCCTCGTGGCGTTCCGTGGCTACTGCCCCTTCCCTTGCGTGTTCCCTGTTTGTTTTCCTGTGCACTTAGACAGCGTAGGGACCGCCGCCCAGTTGTACCTCGTCGCCTAGGGCGGGTCGTTGCAAGTAGGCAGGGACAGGGCGGTGGGTAGATTAGGGCTCACTTTCCCTTCACCTCCTTCCTGCCATCACATTGACGCTTTTTTTGGCAGATGCCTGCCGGGGTTCTTCCATACATGGATATAAAAGCAAAAAGCAATGGCTTTTCACAAGCCCTCCAAAAATGTACGCTTTTTTTGGCAGATGCCTGCCGGGGTTCTTCCATACATGGATGTAAAAGCAACAAGCAATGGCTTTTCACAAGCCCTCCAAAAATTGACCCTTTTTATTGGCAGATGCCTGCCGGGGTTCTTCCATACATGGATGTAAAAGCAACAAGCAATGGCTTTTCACAAGCCCTCCAAAAATTTACGCTTTTTTTGGCAGATGCCTGCCGGGGTTCTTCCATACATGGATATAAAAGCAAAAAGCAATGGCTTTTCACAAGCCCTCCAAAAATTTACGCTTTTTTTGGCAGATGCCTGCCGGGGTTCTTCCATACATGGATGTAAAAGCAACAAGCAATGGCTTTTCACAAGCCCTCCAAAAATTGACCCTTTTTTTGGCAGATGCCTGCCGGGGTTCTTCCATACATGGATGTAAAAGCAACAAGCAATGGCTTTTCACAAGCCCTCCAAAAGTTGACGCTTTTTTTGGCAGATGCCTGCCGGGGTTCTTCCATACATGGATGTAAAAGCAACAAGCAATGACTTTTCACAAGCCCTCCAAAAATTGACCCTTTTTTTGGGCAGATGCCTGCCGGGGTTCTTCCATACATGGATGTAAAAGCAACAAGCAATGGCTTTTCACAAGCCCTCCAAAAATTGACCCTTTTTTTTGGCAGGTGCCTGCCGGGGTTCTTCCATACATGGATGTAAAAGCAACAAGCAATGGCTTTTCACAAGCCCTCCAAAAATGGACCCTTTTTATTGGCAGATGCCTGCCGGGGTTCTTCCATACATGGATGTAAAAGCAACAAGCAATGGCTTTTCACAAGCCCTCCAAAAATTGACGCTTTTTTTGGCAGATGCCTGCCGGGGTTCTTCCATACATGGATATAAAAGCAAAAAGCAATGGCTTTTCACAAGCCCTCCAAAAATGTACGCTTTTTTTGGCAGATGCCTGCCGGGGTTCTTCCATACATGGATGTAAAAGCAACAAGCAATGGCTTTTCACAAGCCCTCCAAAAATTGACCCTTTTTATTGGCAGATGCCTGCCGGGGTTCTTCCATAGATGGATGTAAAAGCAACAAGCAATGGCTTTTCACAAGCCCTCCAAAAATTGACGCTTTTTTTGGCAGATGCCTGCCGGGGTTCTTCCATACATGGATGTAAAAGCAACAAGCAATGACTTTTCACAAGCCCTCCAAAAATTTACCCTTTTTTTGGGCAGATGCCTGCCGGGGTTCTTCCATACATGGATGTAAAAGCAACAAGCAATGACTTTTCACAAGCCCTCCAAAAATTGACGCTTTTTTTGGCAGATGCCTGCCGGGGTTCTTCCATACATGGATGTAAAAGCAACAAGCAATGACTTTTCACAAGCCCTCCAAAAATTGACCTTTTTTATTGGCAGATACCTGCCGGGGTTCTTCCATAGATGGATGTAGAAGCAACAAGCAATGACTTTTCACAAGCCCTCCAAAAATTGACCCTTTTTTTTTGGCAGATGCTTGCCGGGGTTCTTCCATACATGGATGTAAAAGCAACAAGCAATGGCTTTTCACAAGCCCTCCAAAAATTGACGCTTTTTTTGGCAGATGCCTCCCGGGGTTCTTCCATACATGGATGTAAAAGCACCAAGCAATGACTTTTCACAAGCCCTCCAAAAATTGACCCTTTTTTTGGGCAGATGCCTGCCGGGGTTCTTCCATACATGGATGTAAAAGCAACAAGCAATGACTTTTCACAAGCCCTCCAAAAATTGACCCTTTTTTTTGGCAGATGCCTGCCGGGGTTCTTCCATACATGGATGTAAAAGCAACAAGCAATGGCTTTTGACAAGCCCTCCAAAAATTGACCCTTTTTATTGGCAGATGCCTGCCGGGGTTCTTCCATACATGGATGTAAAAGCAACAAGCAATGGCTTTTCACAAGCCCTCCAAAAATGGACCCTTTTTATTGGCAGATGCCTGCCGGGGTTCTTCCATACATGGATGTAAAAGCAACAAGCAATGACTTTTCACAAGCCCTCCAAAAATTTACTATTTTTATTGGCAGATGCCTGCCGGGGTTCTTCCATACATGGATGTAAAAGCAACAAGCAATGACTTTTCACAAGCCCTCCAAAAATTGACCCTTTTTATTGGCAGATGCCTGCCGGGGTTCTTCCATACATGGATGTAAAAGCAACAAGCAATGGCTTTTCACAACCCATCCAAAAATTGACCCTTTTTATTGGCAGATGCCTGCCGGGGTTCTTCCATACATGGATGTAAAAGCAACAAGCAATGGCTTTTCACAACCCATCCAAAAATTGACCCTTTTTATTGGCAGATGCCTGCCGGGGTTCTTCCATACATGGATGTAAAAGCAACAAGCAATGGCTTTTCACAAGCCCTCCAAAAATTGACCTTTTTTATTGGCAGATGCCTGCCGGGGTTCTTCCATAGATGGATGTAAAATCAACAAGCAATGACTTTTCACAAGCCCTCCAAAAATTGACCCTTTTTATTGGCAGATGCCTGCCGGGGTTCTTCCATACATGGATGTAAAAGCAACAAGCAATGGCTTTTCACAAGCCCTCCAAGAATTGACCTTTTTTATTGGCAGATACCTGCCGGGGTTCTTCCATAGATGGATGTAGAAGCAACAAGCAATGACTTTTCACAAGCCCTCCAAAAATTGACCCTTTTTTTTTGGCAGATGCCTGCCGGGGTTCTTCCATACATGGAAGTAAAAGCAACAAGCAATGGCTTTTCACAAGCCCTCCAAAAATTGACGCTTTTTTTGGCAGATGCCTGCCGGGGTTCTTCCATACATGGATGTAAAAGCAACAAGCAATGACTTTTCACAAGCCCTCCAAAAATTGACCCTTTTTTTGGGCAGATGCCTGCCGGGGTTCTTCCATACATGGATGTAAAAGCAACAAGCAATGGCTTTTGACAAGCCCTCCAAAAATTGACCCTTTTTATTGGCAGATGCCTGCCGGGGTTCTTCCATAGATGGATGTAAAAGCAACAAGCAATGGCTTTTCACAAGCCCTCCAAAAATGGACCCTTTTTATTGGCAGATGCCTGCCGGGGTTCTTCCATACATGGATGTAAAAGCAACAAGCAATGGCTTTTCACAAGCCCTCCAAAAATTGACCCTTTTTTTGGCAGATGCCTGCCGGGGTTCTTCCATACATGGATGTAAAAGCAACAAGCAATGGCTTTTCACAAGCCCTCCAAAAATTGACGCTTTTTTTGGCAGATGCCTGCCGGGGTTCTTCCATACATGGATGTAAAAGCAACAAGCAATGACTTTTCACAAGCCCTCCAAAAATTTACCCTTTTTATTGGCAGATGCCTGCCGGGGTTCTTCCATACATGGATGTAAAAGCAACAAGCAATGGCTTTTCACAACCCATCCAAAAATTGACCCTTTTTATTGGCAGATGCCTGCCGGGGTTCTTCCATACATGGATGTAAAAGCAACAAGCAATGGCTTTTCACAACCCATCCAAAAATGGACCCTTTTTATTGGCAGATGCCTGCCGGGGTTCTTCCATACATGGATGTAAAAGCAACAAGCAATGGCTTTTCACAAGCCCTCCAAAAATTTACGCTTTTTTTGGCAGATGCCTGCCGGGGTTCTTCCATACATGGATGTAAAAGCAACAAGCAATGACTTTTCACAAGCCCTCCAAAAATTTACTATTTTTATTGGCAGATGCCTGCCGGGGTTCTTCCATACATGGATGTAAAAGCAACAAGCAATGACTTTTCACAAGCCCTCCAAAAATTGACCCTTTTTATTGGCAGATGCCTGCCGGGGTTCTTCCATACATGGATGTAAAAGCAACAAGCAATGGCTTTTCACAACCCATCCAAAAATTGACCCTTTTTATTGGCAGATGCCTGCCGGGGTTCTTCCATACATGGATGTAAAAGCAACAAGCAATGGCTTTTCACAACCCATCCAAAAATTGACTCTTTTTATTGGCAGATGCCTGCCGGGGTTCTTCCATACATGGATGTAAAAGCAACAAGCAATGACTTTTCACAAGCCCTCCAAAAATTGACCTTTTTTATTGGCAGATACCTGCCGGGGTTCTTCCATAGATGGATGTAAAATCAACAAGCAATGACTTTTCACAAGCCCTCCAAAAATTGACCATTTTTATTGGCAGATGCCTGCCGGGGTTCTTCCATACATGGATGTAAAAGCAACAAGCAATGGCTTTTCACAAGCCCTCCAAAAAATTACCCTTTTTATTGGCAGATGCCTGCCGGGGTTCTTCCATACATGGATGTAAAAGCAACAAGCAATGGCTTTTCACAAGCCCTCCAAAAATTGACCTTTTTTATTGGCAGATACCTGCCGGGGTTCTTCCATAGATGGATGTAGAAGCAACAAGCAATGACTTTTCACAAGCCCTCCAAAAATTGACCCTTTTTTTTGGCAGATGCCTGCCGGGGTTCTTCCATACATGGATGTAAAAGCAACAAGCAATGGATTTTCACAAGCCCTCCAAAAGTTGACGCTTTTTTTGGCAGATGCCTGCCGGGGTTCTTCCATAGATGGATGTAAAAGCAACAAGCAATGACTTTTCACAAGCCCTCCAAAAATTGACCCTTTTTTTGGGCAGATGCCTGCCGGGGTTCTTCCATACATGGATGTAAAAGCAACAAGCAATGGCTTTTCACAAGCCCTCCAAAAATTGACCCTTTTTTTGGGCAGATGCCTGCCGGGGTTCTTCCATACATAGATGTAAAAGCAACAAGCAATGACTTTTCACAAGACCTCCAAAAATTGACCCTTTTTTTTGGCAGATGCCTGCCGGGGTTCTTCCATACATGGATGTAAAAGCAACAAGCAATGGCTTTTCACAAGCCCTCCAAAAATTGACCCTTTTTTTGGCAGATGCCTGCCGGGGTTCTTCCATACATGGATATAAAAGCAAAAACCAATGGCTTTTCACAAGCCCTCCAAAAATGTACGCTTTTTTTGGCAGATGCCTGCCGGGGTTCTTCCATACATGGATGTAAAAGCAACAAGCAATGGCTTTTCACAAGCCCTCCAAAAATTGACCCTTTTTATTGGCAGATGCCTGCCGGGGTTCTTCCATACATGGATGTAAAAGCAACAAGCAATGGCTTTTCACAAGCCCTCCAAAAATGTACGCTTTTTTTGGCAGATGCCTGCCGGGGTTCTTCCATACATGGATATAAAAGCAAAAAGCAATGGCTTTTCACAAGCCCTCCAAAAATTGACGCTTTTTTTGGCAGATGCCTGCCGGGGTTCTTCCATACATGGATGTAAAAGCAACAAGCAATGGCTTTTCACAAGCCCTCCTAAAATTTACGCTTTTTTTGGCAGATGCCTGCCGGGGTTCTTCCATACATGGATATAAAAGCAAAAAGCAATGGCTTTTCACAAGCCCTCCAAAAATTGACCCTTTTTGTTGGCAGATGCCTGCCGGGGTTCTTCCATACATGGATGTAAAAGCAACAAGCAATGGCTTTTCACAACCCATCCAAAAATTGACCCTTTTTATTGGCAGATGCCTGCCGGGGTTCTTCCATACATGGATGTAAAAGCAACAAGCAATGGCTTTTCACAAGCCCTCCAAAAATTTACCTTTTTTATTGGCAGATACCTGCCGGGGTTCTTCCATAGATGGATGTAGAAGCAACAAGCAATGACTTTTCACAAGCCCTCCAAAAATTGACCCTTTTTTTGGGCAGATGCCTGCCGGGGTTCTTCCATACATGGATGTAAAAGCAACAAGCAATGGCTTTTCACAAGCCCTCCAAAAATTTACGCTTTTTTTGGCAGATGCCTGCCGGGGTTCTTCCATACATGGATGTAAAAGCAACAAGCAATGACTTTTCACAAGCCCTCCAAAAATTGACGCTTTTTTTTGGCAGATGCCTGCCGGGGTTCTTCCATACATGGATGTAAAAGCAACAAGCAATGACTTTTCACAAGCCCTCCAAAAATTTACCCTTTTTTTGGACAGATGCCTGCCGGGGTTCTTCCATACATGGATGTAAAAGCAACAAGCAATGGCTTTTCACAAGCCCTCCAAAAATTGACGCTTTTTTTGGCAGATGCCTGCCGGGGTTCTTCCATACATGGATGTAAAAGCAACAAGCAATGACTTTTCACAAGCCCTCCAAAAATTGACCCTTTTTTTGGGCAGATGCCTGCCGGGGTTCTTCCATACATGGATGTAAAAGCAACAAGCAATGGCTTTTCACAAGCCCTCCAAAAATTGACCCTTTTTATTGGCAGATGCCTGCCGGGGTTCTTCCATACATGGATGTAAAAGCAACAAGCAATGGCTTTTCACAAGCCCTCCAAAAATTGACCTTTTTTATTGGCAGATACCTGCCGGGGTTCTTCCATAGATGGATGTAGAAGCAACAAACAATGACTTTTCACAAGCCCTCCAAAAATTGACCCTTTTTTTTGGCAGATGCCTGCCGGGGTTCTTCCATAGATGGATGTAAAATCAACAAGCAATGGCTTTTCACAAGCCCTCCAAAAATTGACGCTTTTTTTGGCAGATGCCTGCCGGGGTTCTTCCATACATGGATGTAAAAGCAACAAGCAATGACTTTTCACAAGCCCTCCAAAAATTGACCCTTTTTTTGGGCAGATGCCTGCCGGGGTTCTTCCATACATGGATGTAAAAGCAACAAGCAATGGCTTTTGACAAGCCCTCCAAAAATTGACCCTTTTTATTGGCAGATGCCTGCCGGGGTTCTTCCATAGATGGATGTAAAAGCAACAAGCAATGGCTTTTCACAAGCCCTCCAAAAATGGACCCTTTTTATTGGCAGATGCCTGCCGGGGTTCTTCCATACATGGATGTAAAAGCAACAAGCAATGGCTTTTCACAAGCCCTCCAAAAATTGACCCTTTTTTTGGCAGATGCCTGCCGGGGTTCTTCCATACATGGATGTAAAAGCAACAAGCAATGGCTTTTCACAAGCCCTCCAAAAATTGACGCTTTTTTTGGCAGATGCCTGCCGGGGTTCTTCCATACATGGATGTAAAAGCAACAAGCAATGACTTTTCACAAGCCCTCCAAAAATTTACCCTTTTTATTGGCAGATGCCTGCCGGGGTTCTTCCATACATGGATGTAAAAGCAACAAGCAATGGCTTTTCACAACCCATCCAAAAATTGACCCTTTTTATTGGCAGATGCCTGCCGGGGTTCTTCCATACATGGATGTAAAAGCAACAAGCAATGGCTTTTCACAACCCATCCAAAAATGGACCCTTTTTATTGGCAGATGCCTGCCGGGGTTCTTCCATACATGGATGTAAAAGCAACAAGCAATGGCTTTTCACAAGCCCTCCAAAAATTTACGCTTTTTTTGGCAGATGCCTGCCGGGGTTCTTCCATACATGGATGTAAAAGCAACAAGCAATGACTTTTCACAAGCCCTCCAAAAATTTACTATTTTTATTGGCAGATGCCTGCCGGGGTTCTTCCATACATGGATGTAAAAGCAACAAGCAATGACTTTTCACAAGCCCTCCAAAAATTGACCCTTTTTATTGGCAGATGCCTGCCGGGGTTCTTCCATACATGGATGTAAAAGCAACAAGCAATGGCTTTTCACAACCCATCCAAAAATTGACCCTTTTTATTGGCAGATGCCTGCCGGGGTTCTTCCATACATGGATGTAAAAGCAACAAGCAATGGCTTTTCACAACCCATCCAAAAATTGACTCTTTTTATTGGCAGATGCCTGCCGGGGTTCTTCCATACATGGATGTAAAAGCAACAAGCAATGACTTTTCACAAGCCCTCCAAAAATTGACCTTTTTTATTGGCAGATACCTGCCGGGGTTCTTCCATAGATGGATGTAAAATCAACAAGCAATGACTTTTCACAAGCCCTCCAAAAATTGACCATTTTTATTGGCAGATGCCTGCCGGGGTTCTTCCATACATGGATGTAAAAGCAACAAGCAATGGCTTTTCACAAGCCCTCCAAAAAATTACCCTTTTTATTGGCAGATGCCTGCCGGGGTTCTTCCATACATGGATGTAAAAGCAACAAGCAATGGCTTTTCACAAGCCCTCCAAAAATTGACCTTTTTTATTGGCAGATACCTGCCGGGGTTCTTCCATAGATGGATGTAGAAGCAACAAGCAATGACTTTTCACAAGCCCTCCAAAAATTGACCCTTTTTTTTGGCAGATGCCTGCCGGGGTTCTTCCATACATGGATGTAAAAGCAACAAGCAATGGATTTTCACAAGCCCTCCAAAAGTTGACGCTTTTTTTGGCAGATGCCTGCCGGGGTTCTTCCATAGATGGATGTAAAAGCAACAAGCAATGACTTTTCACAAGCCCTCCAAAAATTGACCCTTTTTTTGGGCAGATGCCTGCCGGGGTTCTTCCATACATGGATGTAAAAGCAACAAGCAATGGCTTTTCACAAGCCCTCCAAAAATTGACCCTTTTTTTGGGCAGATGCCTGCCGGGGTTCTTCCATACATAGATGTAAAAGCAACAAGCAATGACTTTTCACAAGACCTCCAAAAATTGACCCTTTTTTTTGGCAGATGCCTGCCGGGGTTCTTCCATACATGGATGTAAAAGCAACAAGCAATGGCTTTTCACAAGCCCTCCAAAAATTGACCCTTTTTTTGGCAGATGCCTGCCGGGGTTCTTCCATACATGGATATAAAAGCAAAAACCAATGGCTTTTCACAAGCCCTCCAAAAATGTACGCTTTTTTTGGCAGATGCCTGCCGGGGTTCTTCCATACATGGATGTAAAAGCAACAAGCAATGGCTTTTCACAAGCCCTCCAAAAATTGACCCTTTTTATTGGCAGATGCCTGCCGGGGTTCTTCCATACATGGATGTAAAAGCAACAAGCAATGGCTTTTCACAAGCCCTCCAAAAATGTACGCTTTTTTTGGCAGATGCCTGCCGGGGTTCTTCCATACATGGATATAAAAGCAAAAAGCAATGGCTTTTCACAAGCCCTCCAAAAATTGACGCTTTTTTTGGCAGATGCCTGCCGGGGTTCTTCCATACATGGATGTAAAAGCAACAAGCAATGGCTTTTCACAAGCCCTCCTAAAATTTACGCTTTTTTTGGCAGATGCCTGCCGGGGTTCTTCCATACATGGATATAAAAGCAAAAAGCAATGGCTTTTCACAAGCCCTCCAAAAATTGACCCTTTTTGTTGGCAGATGCCTGCCGGGGTTCTTCCATACATGGATGTAAAAGCAACAAGCAATGGCTTTTCACAACCCATCCAAAAATTGACCCTTTTTATTGGCAGATGCCTGCCGGGGTTCTTCCATACATGGATGTAAAAGCAACAAGCAATGGCTTTTCACAAGCCCTCCAAAAATTGACCCTTTTTTTTGGCAGATGCCTGCCGGGGTTCTTCCTTACATGGATGTAAAAGCAACAAGCAATGACTTTTCACAAGCCCTCCAAAAATTGACCCTTTTTTTTGGCAGATGCCTGCCGGGGTTCTTCCATACATGGATGTAAAAGCAACAAGCAATGGCTTTTCACAAGCCCTCCAAAAATTTACCCTTTTTATTGGCAGATGCCTGCCGGGGTTCTTCCATACATGGATGTAAAAGCAACAAGCAATGACTTTTCACAAGCCCTCCAAAAATTGACCCTTTTTTTGGGCAGATGCCTGCCGGGGTTCTTCCATACATGGATGTAAAAGCAACAAGCAATGACTTTTCACAAGCCCTCCAAAAATTGACCCTTTTTTTTGGCAGATGCCTGCCGGGGTTCTTCCATACATGGATGTAAAAGCAACAAGCAATGACTTTTCACAAGACCTCCAAAAATTGACCCTTTTTTTTGGCAGATGCCTGCCGGGGTTCTTCCATACATGGATGTAAAAGCAACAAGCAATGGCTTTTCACAAGCCCTCCAAAAATTGACCTTTTTTATTGGCAGATGCCTGCCGGGGTTCTTCCATACATGGATGTAAAAGCAACAAGCAATGGCTTTTGACAAGCCCTCCAAAAATTGACCCTTTTTATTGGCAGATGCCTGCCGGGGTTCTTCCATACATGGATGTAAAAGCAACAAGCAATGGCTTTTCACAAGCCCTCCAAAAATGGACCCTTTTTATTGGCAGATGCCTGCCGGGGTTCTTCCATACATGGATGTAAAAGCAACAAGCAATGGCTTTTCACAAGCCCTCCAAAAATTTACGCTTTTTTTGGCAGATGCCTGCCGGGGTTCTTCCATACATGGATGTAAAAGCAACAAGCAATGGCTTTTCACAACTCATCCAAAAATTGACCCTTTTTATTGGCAGATGCCTGCCGGGGTTCTTCCATAGATGGATGTAAAAGCAACAAGCAATGGTTTTTCACAAGCCCTCCAAAAATTTACGCTTTTTTTGGCAGATGCCTGCCGGGGTTCTTCCATACATGGATGTAAAAGCAACAAGCAATGACTTTTCACAAGCCCTCCAAAAATTGACCCTTTTTTTGGGCAGGTGCCTGCCGGGGTTCTTCCATACATGGATGTAAAAGCAACAAACAATGACTTTTCACAAGCCCTCCAAAAATTGACAATTTTTATTGGCAGATGCCTGCCGGGGTTCTTCCATACATGGATGTAAAAGCAACAAGCAATGGCTTTTGACAAGCCCTCCAAAAATTGACAATTTTTATTGGCAGATGCCTGCCGGGGTTCTTCCATACATGGATGTAAAAGCAACAAGCAATGGCTTTTGACAAGCCCTCCAAAAATTGACCCTTTTTATTGGCAGATGCCTGCCGGGGTTCTTCCATACATGGATGTAAAAGCAACAAGCAATGGCTTTTCACAACCCATCCAAAAATTGACCCTTTTTATTGGCAGATGCCTGCCGGGGTTCTTCCATACATGGATGTAAAAGCAACAAGCAATGGCTTTTCACAAGCCCTCCAAAAATTGACCTTTTTTATTGGCAGATACCTGCCGGGGTTCTTCCATAGATGGATGTAAAAGCAACAAGCAATGACTTTTCACAAGCCCTCCAAAAATTGACCCTTTTTTTTGGCAGATGCCTGCCGGGGTTCTTCCATACATGGATGTAAAAGCAACAAGCAAAGGCTTTTCACAAGCCCTCCAAAAATTGACGCTTTTTTTGGCAGATGCCTGCCGGGGTTCTTCCTTACATGGATGTAAAAGCAACAAGCAATGACTTTTCACAAGCCCTCCAAAAATTGACCCTTTTTTTGGGCAGATGCCTGCCGGGGTTCTTCCATACATGGATGTAAAAGCAACAAGCAATGGCTTTTCACAAGCCCTCCAAAAATTGACCCTTTTTTTTGGCAGATGCCTGCCGGGGTTCTTCCATACATGGATGTAAAAGCAACAAGCAATGACTTTTCACAAGCCCTCCAAAAATTGACGCTTTTTTTGGCAGATGCCTGCCGGGGTTCTTCCTTACATGGATGTAAAAGCAACAAGCAATGACTTTTCACAAGCCCTCCAAAAATTGACCCTTTTTTTGGGCAGATGCCTGCCGGGGTTCTTCCATACATGGATGTAAAAGCAACAAGCAATGACTTTTCACAAGCCCTCCAAAAATTGACAATTTTTATTGGCAGATGCCTGCCGGGGTTCTTCCATACATGGATGTAAAAGCAACAAGCAATGGCTTTTGACAAGCCCTCCAAAAATTGACCCTTTTTATTTGCAGATGCCTGCCGGGGTTCTTCCATACATGGATGTAAAAGCAACAAGCAATGGCTTTTCACAACCCATCCAAAAATTTACCCTTTTTTTTGGCAGAGGTCTACCGGGGTTCTTCCATACATGGATGTAAAAGCAACAAGCAATGACTTTTCACAAGCCCTCCAAAAATTGACCTTTTTTATTGGCAGATACCTGCCGGGGTTCTTCCATAGATGGATGTAAAAGCAACAAGCAATGACTTTTCACAAGCCCTCCAAAAATTGACCCTTTTTTTTGGCAGATGCCTGCCGGGGTTCTTCCATACATGGATGTAAAAGCAACAAGCAATGGCTTTTCACAAGCCCTCCAAAAATTGACGCTTTTTTTGGCAGATGCCTGCCGGGGTTCTTCCTTACATGGATGTAAAAGCAACAAGCAATGACTTTTCACAAGCCCTCCAAAAATTGACCCTTTTTTTGGGCAGATGCCTGCCGGGGTTCTTCCATACATGGATGTAAAAGCAACAAGCAATGGCTTTTCACAAGCCCTCCAAAAATTGACCCTTTTTTTTGGCAGATGCCTGCCGGGGTTCTTCCATACATGGATGTAAAAGCAACAAGCAATGGCTTTTTACAAGCCCTCCAAAAATTTACCCTTTTTATTGGCAGATGCCTGCCGGGGTTCTTCCATACATGGATGTAAAAGCAACAAGCAATGACTTTTCACAAGCCCTCCAAAAATTGACCCTTTTTTTGGGCAGATGCCTGCCGGGGTTCTTCCATACATGGATGTAAAAGCAACAAGCAATGACTTTTCACAAGCCCTCCAAAAATTGACGCTTTTTTTGGCAGATGCCTGCCGGGGTTCTTCCATACATGGATGTAAAAGCAACAAGCAATGACTTTTCACAAGCCCTCCAAAAATTTACCCTTTTTTTGGGCAGATGCCTGCCGGGGTTCTTCCATACATGGATGTAAAAGCAACAAGCAATGGCTTTTCACAAGCCCTCCAAAAATTTACGCTTTTTTTGGCAGATGCCTGCCGGGGTTCTTCCATACATGGATGTAAAAGCAACAAGCAATGACTTTTCACAAGACCTCCAAAAATTGACCCTTTTTTTTGGCAGATGCCTGCCGGGGTTCTTCCATACATGGATGTAAAAGCAACAAGCAATGGCTTTTCACAAGCCCTCCAAAAATTGACGCTTTTTTTGGCAGATGCCTGCCGGGGTTCTTCCATACATGGATGTAAAAGCAACAAGCAATGACTTTTCACAAGCCCTCCAAAAATTGACCCTTATTTTTGGCAGATGCCTGCCGGGGTTCTTCCATACATGGATGTAAAAGCAACAAGCAATGGCTTTTCACAAGCCCTCCAAAAATTGACCCTTTTTATTGGCAGATGCCTGCCGGGGTTCTTCCATACATGGATGTAAAAGCAACAAGCAATGGCTTTTCACAAGCCCTCCAAAAATTGACGCTTTTTTTGGCAGATGCCTGCCGGGGTTCTTCCATACATGGATGTAAAAGCAACAAGCAATGACTTTTCACAAGCCCTCCAAAAATTGACCCTTTTTATTGGCAGATGCCTGCCGGGGTTCTTCCATACATGGATGTAAAAGCAACAAGCAATGGCTTTTCACAAGCCCTCCAAAAATTGACCCTTTTTATTTGCAGATGCCTGCCGGGGTTCTTCCATACATGGATGTAAAAGCAACAAGCAATGGCTTTTCACAAGCCCTCCAAAAATTGACCCTTTTTATTGGCAGATGCCTGCCGGGGTTCTTCCATACATGGATGTAAAAGCAACAAGCAATGGCTTTTCACAAGCCCTCCAAAAATTTACCCTTTTTTTTGGCAGATGCCTGCCGGGGTTCTTCCATACATGGATGTAAAAGCAACAAGCAATGACTTTTCACAAGCCCTCCAAAAATTTACCCTTATTTTTGGAAGATGCCTGCCGGGGTTCATCCATACATGGATGTAAAAGCAACAAGCAATGACTTTTCACAAGCCCTCCAAAAATTTACCCTTATTTTTGGAAGATGCCTGCCGGGGTTCTTCCATACATGGATGTAAAAGCAACAAGCAATGGCTTTTCACAAGCCCTCCAAAAATTGACGCTTTTTTTGGCAGATGCCTGCCGGGGTTCTTCCATACATGGATGTAAAAGCAACAAGCAATGACTTTTCACAAGCCCTCCAAAAATTGACGCTTTTTTTGGCAGATGCCTGCCGGGGTTCTTCCATACATGGATGTAAAAGCAACAAGCAATGACTTTTCACAAGACCTCCAAAAATTGACAATTTTTATTGGCAGATGCCTGCGGGGGTTCTTCCATACATGGATGTAAAAGCAACAAGCAATGGCTTTTGACAAGCCCTCCAAAAATTGACGCTTTTTTTGGCAGATGCCTGCCGGGGTTCTTCCATACATGGATGTAAAAGCAACAAGCAATGGCTTTTCACAAGCCCTCCAAAAATTGACGCTTTTTTTGGCAGATGCCTGCCGGGGTTCTTCCATACATGGATGTAAAAGCAACAAGCAATGGCTTTTCACAAGCCCTCCAAAAATTTACCCTTTTTTTGGGCAGGTGCCTGCCGGGGTTCTTCCATACATGGATGTAAAAGCAACAAGCAATGACTTTTCACAAGCCCTCCAAAAATTGACAATTTTTATTGGCAGATGCCTGCCGGGGTTCTTCCATACATGGATGTAAAAGCAACAAGCAATGGCTTTTGACAAGCCCTCCAAAAATTGACCCTTTTTATTTGCAGATGCCTGCCGGGGTTCTTCCATACATGGATGTAAAAGCAACAAGCAATGACTTTTCACAAGCCCTCCAAAAATTGACCCTTTTTATTGGCAGATGCCTGCCGGGGTTCTTCCATACATGGATGTAAAAGCAACAAGCAATGGCTTTTCACAACCCATCCAAAAATTGACCCTTTTTATTGGCAGATGCCTGCCGGGGTTCTTCCATACATGGATGTAAAAGCAACAAGCAATGGCTTTTCACAAGCCCTCCAAAAATTGACCTTTTTTATTGGCAGATACCTGCCGGGGTTCTTCCATAGATGGATGTAGAAGCAACAAGCAATGACTTTTCACAAGCCCTCCAAAAATTGACCCTTTTTTTTGGCAGATGCCTGCCGGGGTTCTTCCATACATGGATGTAAAAGCAACAAGCAATGGCTTTTCACAAGCCCTCCAAAAATTGACGCTTTTTTTGGCAGATGCCTGCCGGGGTTCTTCCTTACATGGATGTAAAAGCAACAAGCAATGACTTTTCACAAGCCCTCCAAAAATTGACACTTTTTTTGGGCAGATGCCTGCCGGGGTTCTTCCATACATGGATGTAAAAGCAACAAGCAATGGCTTTTCACAAGCCCTCCAAAAATTGACCCTTTTTTTTGGCAGATGCCTGCCGGGGTTCTTCTATACATGGATGTAAAAGCAACAAGCAATGACTTTTCACAAGCCCTCCAAAAATGGACCCTTTTTTTTGGCAGATGCCTGCCGGGGTTCTTCCATACATGGATGTAAAAGCAACAAGCAATGACTTTTCACAAGACTTCCAAAAATTGACCCTTTTTTTTGGAAGATGCCTGCCGGGGTTCTTCCATACATGGATGTAAAAGCAACAAGCAATGACTTTTCACAAGCCCTCCAAAAATTGACCCTTTATTTTGGCAGATGCCTGCCGGGGTTCTTCCATACATGGATGTAAAAGCAACAAGCAATGGCTTTTCACAAGCCCTCCAAAAATTGACGCTTTTTTTGGCAGATGCCTGCCGGGGTTCTTCCATAGATGGATGTAGAAGCAACAAGCAATGACTTTTCACAAGCCCTCCAAAAATGGACCCTTTTTTTTGGCAGATGCCTGCCGGGGTTCTTCCATACATGGATGTAAAAGCAACAAGCAATGACTTTTCACAAGCCCTCCAAAAATTGACCCTTTTTTTTGGCAGATGCCTGCCGGGGTTCTTCCATACATGGATGTAAAAGCAACAAGCAATGACTTTTCACAAGCCCTCCAAAAATGTACCCTTATTTTTGGAAGATGCCTGCCGGGGTTCTTCCATACATGGATGTTAAAGCAACAAGCAATGGCTTTTCACAAGCCCTCCAAAAATGTACCCTTTTTATTGGCAGATGCCTGCCGGGGTTCTTCCATACATGGATGTAAAAGCAACAAGCAATGGCTTTTCACAAGCCCTCCAAAAATTGACGCTTTTTTTGGCAGATGCCTGCCGGGGTTCTTCCATACATGGATGTAAAAGCAACAAGCAATGACTTTTCACAAGCCCTCCAAAAATTTACCCTTTTTTTGGGCAGATGCCTGCCGGGGTTCTTCCATACATGGATGTAAAAGCAACAAGCAATGGCTTTTGACAAGCCCTCCAAAAATTGACGCTTTTTTTGGCAGATGCCTGCCGGGGTTCTTCCATACATGGATGTAAAAGCAACAAGCAATGACTTTTCACAAGCCCTCCAAAAATTTACCCTTTTTTTGGGCAGATGCCTGCCGGGGTTCTTCCATACATGGATGTAAAAGCAACAAGCAATGACTTTTCACAAGCCCTCCAAAAATTGACCCTTTTTATTGGCAGATGCCTGCCGGGGTTCTTCCATACATGGATGTAAAAGCAACAAGCAATGGCTTTTCACAACCCATCCAAAAATTGACCCTTTTTATTGGCAGATGCCTGCCGGGGTTCTTCCATACATGGATGTAAAAGCAACAAGCAATGGCTTTTCACAAGCCCTCCAAAAATTGACGCTTTTTTTGGCAGATGCCTGCCGGGGTTCTTCCATAGATGGATGTAGAAGCAACAAGCAATGACTTTTCACAAGCCCTCCAAAAATTGACCCTTTTTTTTGGCAGATGCCTGCCGGGGTTCTTCCATACATGGATGTAAAAGCAACAAGCAATGGCTTTTCACAAGCCCTCCAAAAATTTACCCTTTTTTTGGGCAGGTGCCTGCCGGGGTTCTTCCATACATGGATGTAAAAGCAACAAGCAATGACTTTTCACAAGCCCTCCAAAAATTGACAATTTTTATTGGCAGATGCCTGCCGGGGTTCTTCCATACATGGATGTAAAAGCAACAAGCAATGGCTTTTGACAAGCCCTCCAAAAATTGACCCTTTTTATTTGCAGATGCCTGCCGGGGTTCTTCCATACATGGATGTAAAAGCAACAAGCAATGACTTTTCACAAGCCCTCCAAAAATTGACCCTTTTTATTGGCAGATGCCTGCCGGGGTTCTTCCATACATGGATGTAAAAGCAACAAGCAATGGCTTTTCACAACCCATCCAAAAATTGACCCTTTTTATTGGCAGATGCCTGCCGGGGTTCTTCCATACATGGATGTAAAAGCAACAAGCAATGGCTTTTCACAAGCCCTCCAAAAATTGACCTTTTTTATTGGCAGATACCTGCCGGGGTTCTTCCATAGATGGATGTAGAAGCAACAAGCAATGACTTTTCACAAGCCCTCCAAAAATTGACCCTTTTTTTTGGCAGATGCCTGCCGGGGTTCTTCCATACATGGATGTAAAAGCAAGAAGCAATGGCTTTTCACAAGCCCTCCAAAAATTGACGCTTTTTTTGGCAGATGCCTGCCGGGGTTCTTCCTTACATGGATGTAAAAGCAACAAGCAATGGCTTTTCACAAGCCCTCCAAAAATTGACCCTTTTTTTTGGCAGATGCCTGCCGGGGTTCTTCCATACATGGATGTAAAAGCAACAAGCAATGGCTTTTCACAAGCCCTCCAAAAATTGACCCTTTTTATTGGCAGATGCCTGCCGGGGTTCTTCCATACATGGATGTAAAAGCAACAAGCAATGACTTTTCACAAGCCCTCCAAAAATTGACCCTTTTTTTGGGCAGATGCCTGCCGGGGTTCTTCCATACATGGATGTAAAAGCAACAAGCAATGACTTTTCACAAGCCCTCCAAAAATTGACCCTTTTTTTGGGCAGATGCCTGCCGGGGTTCTTCCATACATGGATGTAAAAGCAACAAGCAATGGCTTTTCACAAGCCCTCCAAAAATTGACCCTTTTTTTTGGCAGATGCCTGCCGGGGTTCTTCCATACATGGATGTAAAAGCAACAAGCAATGGCTTTTCACAAGCCCTCCAAAAATTGACCCTTTTTATTGGCAGATGCCTGCCGGGGTTCTTCCATACATGGATGTAAAAGCAACAAGCAATGACTTTTCACAAGCCTTCCAAAAATTGACCCTTTTTTTTGGCAGATGCCTGCCGGGGTTCTTCCATACATGGATGTAAAAGCAACAAGCAATGGCTTTTCACAAGCCCTCCAAAAATTGACCCTTTTTATTGGCAGATGCCTGCCGGGGTTCTTCCATACATGGATGTAAAAGCAACAAGCAATGGCTTTTCACAAGCCCTCCAAAAATTGACCCTTTTTTTTGGCAGATGCCTGCCGGGGTTCTTCCATACATGGATGTAAAAGCAACAAGCAATGACTTTTCACAAGCCCTCCAAAAATTGACCCTTTATTTTGGCAGATGCCTGCCGGGGTTCTTCCATACATGGATGTAAAAGCAACAAGCAATGGCTTTTCACAAGCCCTCCAAAAATTGACGCTTTTTTTGGCAGATGCCTGCCGGGGTTCTTCCATACATGGATGTAAAAGCAACAAGCAATGACTTTTCACAAGCCCTCCA
The DNA here is from genome assembly GCF_050947455.1 of Rhinoderma darwinii. Taxonomy (NCBI): domain Eukaryota; kingdom Metazoa; phylum Chordata; class Amphibia; order Anura; family Rhinodermatidae; genus Rhinoderma; species Rhinoderma darwinii. The sequence goes on along the minus strand of NW_027461923.1, from coordinate 646,904 downwards.
AAAATTGACAATTTTTATTGGCAGATGCCTGCCGGGGTTCTTCCATACATGGATGTAAAAGCAACAAGCAATGGCTTTTCACAAGCCCTCCAAAAATTGACCCTTTTTATTTGCAGATGCCTGCCGGGATTCTTCCATACATGGATGTAAAAGCAACAAGCAATGACTTTTCACAAGCCCTCCAAAAATTGACCCTTTTTATTGGCAGATGCCTGCCGGGGTTCTTCCATACATGGATGTAAAAGCAACAAGCAATGGCTTTTCACAACCCATCCAAAAATTGACCCTTTTTATTGGCAGATGCCTGCCGGGGTTCTTCCATACATGGATGTAAAAGCAACAAGCAATGACTTTTCACAAGCCCTCCAAAAATTGACACTTTTTTTGGGCAGATGCCTGCCGGGGTTCTTCCATACATGGATGTAAAAGCAACAAGCAATGGCTTTTCACAAGCCCTCCAAAAATTGACCCTTTTTTTTGGCAGATGCCTGCCGGGGTTCTTCCATACATGGATGTAAAAGCAACAAGCAATGGCTTTTCACAAGCCCTCCAAAAATTGACCCTTTTTATTGGCAGATGCCTGCCGGGGTTCTTCCATACATGGATGTAAAAGCAACAAGCAATGACTTTTCACAAGCCCTCCAAAAATTGACCCTTTTTTTGGGCAGATGCCTGCCGGGGTTCTTCCATACATGGATGTAAAAGCAACAAGCAATGACTTTTCACAAGCCCTCCAAAAATTGACCCTTTTTTTGGGCAGATGCCTGCCGGGGTTCTTCCATACATGGATGTAAAAGCAACAAGCAATGGCTTTTCACAAGCCCTCCAAAAATTGACCCTTTTTTTTGGCAGATGCCTGCCGGGGTTCTTCCATACATGGATGTAAAAGCAACAAGCAATGGCTTTTCACAAGCCCTCCAAAAATTGACCCTTTTTATTGGCAGATGCCTGCCGGGGTTCTTCCATACATGGATGTAAAAGCAACAAGCAATGACTTTTCACAAGCCTTCCAAAAATTGACCCTTTTTTTTGGCAGATGCCTGCCGGGGTTCTTCCATACATGGATGTAAAAGCAACAAGCAATGGCTTTTCACAAGCCCTCCAAAAATTGACCCTTTTTATTGGCAGATGCCTGCCGGGGTTCTTCCATACATGGATGTAAAAGCAACAAGCAATGGCTTTTCACAAGCCCTCCAAAAATTGACCCTTTTTTTTGGCAGATGCCTGCCGGGGTTCTTCCATACATGGATGTAAAAGCAACAAGCAATGACTTTTCACAAGCCCTCCAAAAATTGACCCTTTATTTTGGCAGATGCCTGCCGGGGTTCTTCCATACATGGATGTAAAAGCAACAAGCAATGGCTTTTCACAAGCCCTCCAAAAATTGACGCTTTTTTTGGCAGATGCCTGCCGGGGTTCTTCCATACATGGATGTAAAAGCAACAAGCAATGACTTTTCACAAGCCCTCCAAAAATTGACAATTTTTATTGGCAGATGCCTGCCGGGGTTCTTCCATACATGGATGTAAAAGCAACAAGCAATGGCTTTTGACAAGCCCTCCAAAAATTGACCCTTTTTATTTGCAGATGCCTGCCGGGATTCTTCCATACATGGATGTAAAAGCAACAAGCAATGACTTTTCACAAGCCCTCCAAAAATTGACCCTTTTTATTGGCAGATGCCTGCCGGGGTTCTTCCATACATGGATGTAAAAGCAACAAGCAATGGCTTTTCACAACCCATCCAAAAATTGACCCTTTTTATTGGCAGATGCCTGCCGGGGTTCTTCCATACATGGATGTAAAAGCAACAAGCAATGGCTTTTCACAAGCCCTCCAAAAATTGACCTTTTTTATTGGCAGATACCTGCCGGGGTTCTTCCATACATGGATGTAATAGCAACAAACAATGGCTTTTCACAAGCCCTCCAAAAATTGACAATTTTTATTGGCAGATGCCTGCCGGGGTTCTTCCATACATGGATGTAAAAGCAACAAGCAATGGCTTTTGACAAGCCCTCCAAAAATTGACCCTTTTTATTGGCAGATGCCTGCCGGGGTTCTTCCATACATGGATGTAAAAGCAACAAGCAATGGCTATTCACAAGCCCTCCAAAAATGGACCCTTTTTATTGGCAGATGCCTGCCGGGGTTCTTCCATACATGGATGTAAAAGCAACAAGCAATGGCTTTTCACAAGCCCTCCAAAAATTGACGCTTTTTTTGGCAGATGCCTGCCGGGGTTCTTCCATACATGGATGTAAAAGCAACAAGCAATGACTTTTCACAAGCCCTCCAAAAATTGACAATTTTTATTGGCAGATGCCTGCCGGGGTTCTTCCATACATGGATGTAAAAGCAACAAGCATTGGCTTTTGACAAGCCCTCCAAAAATTGACCCTTTTTATTGGCAGATGCCTGCCGGGGTTCTTCCATACATGGATGTAAAAGCAACAAGCAATGGCTTTTCACAAGCCCTCCAAAAATTTACCCTTTTTATTGGCAGATGCCTGCCGGGGTTCTTCCATACATGGATGTAAAAGCAACAAGCAATGGCTTTTCACAAGCCCTCCAAAAATTGACGCTTTTTTTGGCAGATGCCTGCCGGGGTTCTTCCATACATGGATGTAAAAGCAACAAGCAATGACTTTTCACAAGCCCTCCAAAAATTGACCCTTATTTTTGGCAGATGCCTGCCGGGGTTCTTCCATACATGGATGTAAAAGCAACAAGCAATGACTTTTCACAAGCCCTCCAAAAATTGACCCTTTTTATTGGCAGATGCCTGCCGGGGTTCATCCATAAATGGATGTAAAAGCAACAAGCAATGGCTTTTGACAAGCCCTCCAAAAATTGACCCTTTTTATTGGCAGATGCCTGCCGGGGTTCTTCCATACATGGATGTAAAAGCAACAAGCAATGGCTTTTCACAAGCCCTCCAAAAATTGACGCTTTTTTTGGCAGATGCCTGCCGGGGTTCTTCCATACATGGATGTAAAAGCAACAAGCAATGACTTTTCACAAGCCCTCCAAAAATTGACCCTTTTTTTGGGCAGATGCCTGCCGGGGTTCTTCCATACATGGATGTAAAAGCAACAAGCAATGGCTTTTCACAAGCCCTCCAAAAATTGACGCTTTTTTTGGCAGATGCCTGCCGGGGTTCTTCCATACATGGATGTAAAAGCAACAAGCAATGACTTTTCACAAGCCCTCCAAAAATTGTCAATTTTTATTGGCAGATGCCTGCCGGGGTTCTTCCATACATGGATGTAAAAGCAACAAGCATTGGCTTTTGACAAGCCCTCCAAAAATTGACCCTTTTTATTGGCAGATGCCTGCCGGGGTTCTTCCATACATGGATGTAAAAGCAACAAGCAATGACTTTTCACAAGACCTCCAAAAATTGACCCTTTTTTTTGGCAGATGCCTGCCGGGGTTCTTCCATACATGGATGTAAAAGCAACAAGCAATGGCTTTTCACAAGCCCTCCAAAAATTGACGCTTTTTATTGGCAGATGCCTGCCGGGGTTCTTCCATACATGGATGTAAAAGCAACAAGCAATGACTTTTCACAAGCCCTCCAAAAATTGACCCTTATTTTTGGCAGATGCCTGCCGGGGTTCTTCCATACATGGATGTAAAAGCAACAAGCAATGACTTTTCACAAGCCCTCCAAAAATTGACCCTTTTTATTGGCAGATGCCTGCCGGGGTTCTTCCATACATGGATGTAAAAGCAACAAGCAATGGCTTTTCACAAGCCCTCCAAAAATTGACCCTTTTTATTGGCAGATGCCTGCCGGGGTTCTTCCATACATGGATGTAAAAGCAACAAGCAATGGCTTTTCACAAGCCCTCCAAAAATTGACGCTTTTTTTGGCAGATGCCTGCCGGGGTTCTTCCATAGATGGATGTAAAAGCAACAAGCAATGACTTTTCACAAGCCCTCCAAAAATTGACCCTTTATTTTGGCAGATGCCTGCCGGGGTTCTTCCATACATGGATGTAAAAGCAACAAGCAATGGCTTTTCACAAGCCCTCCAAAAATTGACGCTTTTTTTGGCAGATGCCTGCCGGGGTTCTTCCATAGATGGATGTAGAAGCAACAAGCAATGACTTTTCACAAGCCCTCCAAAAATGGACCCTTTTTTTTGGCAGATGCCTGCCGGGGTTCTTCCATACATGGATGTAAAAGCAACAAGCAATGGCTTTTCACAAGCCCTCCAAAAATTGGCGCTTTTTTTGGCAGATGCCTGCCGGGGTTCTTCCATACATGGATGTAAAAGCAACAAGCAATGACTTTTCACAAGCCCTCCAAAAATGTACCCTTATTTTTGGAAGATGCCTGCCGGGGTTCTTCCATACATGGATGTTAAAGCAACAAGCAATGGCTTTTCACAAGCCCTCCAAAAATGTACCCTTTTTATTGGCAGATGCCTGCCGGGGTTCTTCCATACATGGATGTAAAAGCAACAAGCAATAGCTTTTCACAAGCCCTCCAAAAATTGACCCTTTTTATTGGCAGATGCCTGCCGGGGTTCTTCCATACATGGATGTAAAAGCAACAAGCAATGGCTTTTCACAAGCCCTCCAAAAATTGACCCTTTTTTTTGGCAGATGCCTGCCGGGGTTCTTCCATACATGGATGTAAAAGCAACAAGCAATGGCTTTTCACAAGCCCTCCAAAAATGTACTCTTTTTATTGGCAGATGCCTGCCGGGGTTCTTCCATACATGGATGTAAAAGCAACAAGCAATGGCTTTTCACAAGCCCTCCAAAAATTGGCGCTTTTTTTGGCAGATGCCTGCCGGGGTTCTTCCATACATGGATGTAAAAGCAACAAGCAATGACTTTTCACAAGCCCTCCAAAAATGTACCCTTATTTTTGGAAGATGCCTGCCGGGGTTCTTCCATACATGGATGTTAAAGCAACAAGCAATGGCTTTTCACAAGCCCTCCAAAAATGTACCCTTTTTATTGGCAGATGCCTGCCGGGGTTCTTCCATACATGGATGTAAAAGCAACAAGCAATAGCTTTTCACAAGCCCTCCAAAAATTGACCCTTTTTATTGGCAGATGCCTGCCGGGGTTCTTCCATACATGGATGTAAAAGCAACAAGCAATGGCTTTTCACAAGCCCTCCAAAAATTGACCCTTTTTTTTGGCAGATGCCTGCCGGGGTTCTTCCATACATGGATGTAAAAGCAACAAGCAATGGCTTTTCACAAGCCCTCCAAAAATGTACTCTTTTTATTGGCAGATGCCTGCCGGGGTTCTTCCATACATGGATGTAAAAGCAACAAGCAATGGCTTTTGACAAGCCCTCCAAAAATTGACCCTTTTTATTGGCAGATGCCTGCCGGGGTTCTTCCATACATGGATGTAAAAGCAACAAGCAATGGCTTTTCACAAGCCCTCCAAAAATTGACGCTTTTTTTGGCAGATGCCTGCCGGGGTTCTTCCATACATGGATGTAAAAGCAACAAGCAATGACTTTTCACAAGCCCTCCAAAAATTGACCCTTTTTTTGGGCAGATGCCTGCCGGGGTTCTTCCATACATGGATGTACAAGCAACAAGCAATGGCTTTTCACAAGCCCTCCAAAAATTGACGCTTTTTTTGGCAGATGCCTGCCGGGGTTCTTCCATAGATGGATATAAAAGCAACAAGCAATGGCTTTTCACAAGCCCTCCAAAAATGTACGCTTTTTTTGGCAGATGCCTGCCGGGGTTCTTCCATACATGGATGTAAAAGCAACAAGCAATGACTTTTCACAAGCCCTCCAAAAATTGACAATTTTTATTGGCAGATGCCTGCCGGGGTTCTTCCATACATGGATGTAAAAGCAACAAGCAATGGCTTTTGACAAGCCCTCCAAAAATTGACCCTTTTTATTGGCAGATGCCTGCCGGGGTTCTTCCATACATGGATGTAAAAGCAACAAGCAATGGCTTTTCACAAGCCCTCCAAAAATTTACCCTTTTTATTGGCAGATGCCTGCCGGGGTTCTTCCATACATGGATGTAAAAGCAACAAGCAATGGCTTTTCACAAGCCCTCCAAAAATTGACGCTTTTTTTGGCAGATGCCTGCCGGGGTTCTTCCATACATGGATGTAAAAGCAACAAGCAATGACTTTTCACAAGCCCTCCAAAAATTGACCCTTTTTTTTGGCAGATGCCTGCCGGGGTTCTTCCATACATGGATGTAAAAGCAACAAGCAATGGCTTTTCACAAGCCCTCCAAAAATTGACCCTTTTTATTGGCAGATGCCTGCCGGGGTTCTTCCATACATGGATGTAAAAGCAACAAGCAATGGCTTTTCACAAGCCCTCCAAAAATTGACCCTTTTTTTTGGCAAATGCCTGCCGGGGTTCTTCCATACATGGATGTAAAAGCAACAAGCAATGGCTTTTCACAAGCCCTCCAAAAATTGACGCTTTTTTTGGCAGATGCCTGCCGGGGTTCTTCCATAGATGGATGTAAAAGCAACAAGCAATGGCTTTTCACAAGCCCTCCAAAAATTGACGCTTTTTTTGGCAGATGCCTGCCGGGGTTCTTCCATACATGGATGTAAAAGCAACAAGCAATGGCTTTTCACAAGCCCTCCAAAAATTGACGCTTTTTTTGGCAGATGCCTGCCGGGGTTCTTCCATACATGGATGTAAAAGCAACAAGCAATGGCTTTTCACAAGCCCTCCAAAAATTGACCCTTATTTTTGGCAGATGCCTGCCGGGGTTCTTCCATACATGGATGTAAAAGCAACAAGCAATGGCTTTTCACAAGCCCTCCAAAAATTGACGCTTTTTTTGGCAGATGCCTGCCGGGGTTCTTCCATAGATGGATGTAGAAGCAACAAGCAATGACTTTTCACAAGCCCTCCAAAAATTGACCCTTTTTTTTGGCAGATGCCTGCCGGGGTTCTTCCATACATGGATGTAAAAGCAACAAGCAATGGCTTTTCACAAGCCCTCCAAAAATTTACCCTTTTTATTGGCAGATGCCTGCCGGGGTTCTTCCATACATGGATGTAAAAGCAACAAGCAATGGCTTTTCACAAGCCCTCCAAAAATTGACCCTTTTTATTGGCAGATGCCTGCCGGGGTTCTTCCATACATGGATGTAAAAGCAACAAGCAATGGCTTTTCACAAGCCCTCCAAAAATTGACCCTTATTTTTGGCAGATGCCTGCCGGGGTTCTTCCATACATGGATGTAAAAGCAACAAGCAATGACTTTTCACAAGACTTCCAAAAATTGACCCTTTTTTTTGGCAGATGCCTGCCGGGGTTCTTCCATACATGGATGTAAAAGCAACAAGCAATGGCTTTTCACAAGCCCTCCAAAAATTGACCCTTTTTATTGGCAGATGCCTGCCGGGGTTCTTCCATACATGGATGTAAAAGCAACAAGCAATGACTTTTCACAAGCCCTCCAAAAATTGACAATTTTTATTGGCAGATGCCTGCCGGGGGTTCTTCCATGCATGGATGTAAAAGCAACAAGCAATGGCTTTTGACAAGCCCTCCAAAAATTTACCCTTTTTATTGGCAGATGCCTGCCGGGGTTCTTCAATACATGGATGTAAAAGCAACAAGCAATGACTTTTCACAAGCCCTCCAAAAATTGACGCTTTTTTTGGCAGATGCCTGCCGGGGTTCTTCCATACATGGATGTAAAAGCAACAAGCAATGGCTTTTCACAAGCCCTCCAAAAATTGACGCTTTTTTTGGCAGATGCCTGCCGGGGTTCTTCCATACATGGATGTAAAAGCAACAAGCAATGACTTTTCACAAGCCCTCCAAAAATTGACAATTTTTATTGGCAGATGCCTGCCGGGGTTCTTCCATACATGGATGTAAAAGCAACAAGCAATGGCTTTTCACAAGCCCTCCAAAAATTGACCCTTTTTATTGGCAGATGCCTGCCGGGGTTCTTCAATACATGGATGTAAAAGCAACAAGCAATGACTTTTCACAAGCCCTCCAAAAATTGACAATTTTTTTGACAGATGCCTGCCGGGGTTCTTCCATACATGGATGTAAAAGCAACAAGCAATGGCTTTTGACAAGCCCTCCAAAAATTGACCCTTTTTATTGGCAGATGCCTGCCGGGGTTCTTCCATACATGGATGTAAAAGCAACAAGCAATGGCTTTTCACAAGCCCTCCAAAAATTGACGCTTTTTTTGGCAGATGCCTGCCGGGGTTCTTCCATACATGGATGTAAAAGCAACAAGCAATGACTTTTCACAAGACCTCCAAAAATTGACCCTTTTTTTTTGGCAGATGCCTGCCGGGGTTCTTCCATACATGGATGTAAAAGCAACAAGCAATGGCTTTTCACAAGCCCTCCAAAAATTTACGCTTTTTTTGGCAGATGCCTGCCGGGGTTCTTCCATACATGGATGTAAAAGCAACAAGCAATGACTTTTCACAAGCCCTCCAAAAATTGACCCTTATTTTTGGCAGATGCCTGCCGGGGTTCTTCCATACATGGATGTAAAAGCAACAAGCAATGACTTTTCACAAGCCCTCCAAAAATTGACCCTTTTTATTGGCAGATGCCTGCCGGGGTTCTTCCATACATGGATGTAAAAGCAACAAGCAATGGCTTTTCACAAGCCCTCCAAAAATTGACCCTTTTTATTGGCAGATGCCTGCCGGGGTTCTTCCATACATGGATGTAAAAGCAACAAGCAATGGCTTTTCACAAGCCCTCCAAAAATTGACCCTTTTTATTGGCAGATGCCTGCCGGGGTTCTTCCATACATGGATGTAAAAGCAACAAGCAATGGCTTTTCACAAGCCCTCCAAAAATTTACCCTTTTTTTTGGCAGATGCCTGCCGGGGTTCTTCCATACATGGATGTAAAAGCAACAAGCAATGGCTTTTCACAAGCCCTCCAAAAATTGACGCTTTTTTTGGCAGATGCCTGCCGGGGTTCTTCCATAGATGGATGTAAAAGCAACAAGCAATGACTTTTCACAAGCCCTCCAAAAATTGACCCTTTATTTTGGCAGATGCCTGCCGGGGTTCTTCCATACATGGATGTAAAAGCAACAAGCAATGGCTTTTCACAAGCCCTCCAAAAATTGACGCTTTTTTTGGCAGATGCCTGCCGGGGTTCTTCCATAGATGGATGTAGAAGCAACAAGCAATGACTTTTCACAAGCCCTCCAAAAATGGACCCTTTTTTTTGGCAGATGCCTGCCGGGGTTCTTCCATACATGGATGTAAAAGCAACAAGCAATGGCTTTTCACAAGCCCTCCAAAAATTGGCGCTTTTTTTGGCAGATGCCTGCCGGGGTTCTTCCATACATGGATGTAAAAGCAACAAGCAATGACTTTTCACAAGCCCTCCAAAAATTGACGCTTTTTTTGGCAGATGCCTGCCGGGGTTCTTCCATACATGGATGTAAAAGCAACAAGCAATGGCTTTTCACAAGCCCTCCAAAAATTGACGCTTTTTTTGGCAGATGCCTGCCGGGGTTCTTCCATACATGGATGTAAAAGCAACAAGCAATGACTTTTCACAAGCCCTCCAAAAATTTACCCTTATTTTTGGAAGATGCCTGCCGGGGTTCTTCCATACATGGATGTTAAAGCAACAAGCAATGGCTTTTCACAAGCCCTCCAAAAATGTACCCTTTTTATTGGCAGATGCCTGCCGGGGTTCTTCCATACATGGATGTAAAAGCAACAAGCAATGGCTTTTCACAAGCCCTCCAAAAATTGACCCTTTTTTTTGGCAGATGCCTGCCGGGGTTCTTCCATACATGGATGTAAAAGCAACAAGCAATGGCTTTTGACAAGCCCTCCAAAAATTGACCCTTTTTATTGGCAGATGCCTGCCGGGGTTCTTCCATACATGGATGTAAAAGCAACAAGCAATGGCTTTTCACAAGCCCTCCAAAAATTGACGCTTTTTTTGGCAGATGCCTGCCGGGGTTCTTCCATACATGGATGTAAAAGCAACAAGCAATGACTTTTCACAGCCCTCCAAAAATTGACCCTTTTTTTTGGCAGATGCCTGCCGGGGTTCTTCCATACATGGATGTAAAAGCAACAAGCAATGGCTTTTCACAAGCCCTCCAAAAATTGACGCTTTTTTTGGCAGATGCCTGCCGGGGTTCTTCCATACATGGATGTAAAAGCAACAAGCAATGACTTTTCACAAGCCCTCCAAAAATTGACCCTTTTTTTTGGCAGATGCCTGCCGGGGTTCTTCCATACATGGATGTAAAAGCAACAAGCAATGGCTTTTCACAAGCCCTCCAAAAATTGATGCTTTTTTTGGCAGATGCCTGCCGGGGTTCTTCCATAGATGGATGTAAAAGCAACAAGCAATGACTTTTCACAAGCCCTCCAAAAATTGACCCTTTTTTTTGGCAGATGCCTGCCGGGGTTCTTCCATACATGGATGTAAAAGCAACAAGCAATGGCTTTTCACAAGCCCTCCAAAAATTTACCCTTTTTTTGGCAGATGCCTGCCGGGGTTCTTCCATAGATGGATGTAGAAGCAACAAGCAATGACTTTTCACAAGCCCTCCAAAAATTGACCCTTTTTTTTGGCAGATGCCTGCCGGGGTTCTTCCATACATGGATGTAAAAGCAACAAGCAATGGCTTTTCACAAGCCCTCCAAAAATTTACCCTTTTTATTGGCAGATGCCTGCCGGGGTTCTTCCATACATGGATGTAAAAGCAACAAGCAATGGCTTTTCACAAGCCCTCCAAAAATTGACCCTTTTTATTGGCAGATGCCTGCCGGGGTTCTTCCATAGATGGATGTAGAAGCAACAAGCAATGACTTTTCACAAGCCCTCCAAAAATTGACCCTTTTTTTGGGCAGATGCCTGCCGGGGTTCTTCCATACATGGATGTAAAAGCAACAAGCAATGGCTTTTCACAAGCCCTCCAAAAATTGACGCTTTTTTGGCAGATGCCTGCCGGGGTTCTTCCATACATGGATGTAAAAGCAACAAGCAATGACTTTTCACAAGCCCTCCAAAAATTGACCCTTATTTTTGGCAGATGCCTGCCGGGGTTCTTCCATACATGGATGTAAAAGCAACAAGCAATGGCTTTTCACAAGCCCTCCAAAAATTTACCCTTTTTATTGGCAGATGCCTGCCGGGGTTCTTCCATACATGGATGTAAAAGCAACAAGCAATGGCTTTTCACAAGCCCTCCAAAAATTGACGCTTTTTTTGGCAGATGCCTGCCGGGGTTCTTCCATAGATGTATGTAGAAGCAACAAGCAATGACTTTTCACAAGCCCTCCAAAAATTGACCCTTTTTTTGGGCAGATGCCTGCCGGGGTTCTTCCATACATGGATGTAAAAGCAACAAGCAATGGCTTTTCACAAGCCCTCCAAAAATTGACCCTTATTTTTGGCAGATGCCTGCCGGGGTTCTTCCATACATGGATGTAAAAGCAACAAGCAATGGCTTTTCACAAGCCCTCCAAAAATTTACCCTTTTTATTGGCAGATGCCTGCCGGGGTTCTTCCATACATGGATGTAAAAGCAACAAGCAATGGCTTTTCACAAGCCCTCCAAAAATTGACGCTTTTTTTGGCAGATGCCTGCCGGGGGTTCTTCCATACATGGATGTAAAAGCAACAAGCAATGGCTTTTCACAAGCCCTCCAAAAATTGACCCTTTTTATTGGCAGATGCCTTCCGGGGTTCTTCCATACATGGATGTAAAAGCAACAAGCAATGGCTTTTCACAAGCCCTCCAAAAATTGACCCTTTTTATTGGCAGATGCCTGCCGGGGTTCTTCCATACGTGGATGTAAAAGCAACAAGCAATGGCTTTTGACAAGCCTTCCAAAAATTGACCCTTTTTATTGGCAGATGCCTGCCGGGGTTCTTCCATACATGGATGTAAAAGCAACAAGCAATGGCTTTTCACAAGCCCTCCAAAAATTTATGCTTTTTTTGGCAGATGCCTGCCGGGGTTCTTCCATACATGGATGTAAAAGCAACAAGCAATGGCTTTTCACAAGCCCTCCAAAAATTTACCCTTTTTATTGGCAGATGCCTGCCGGGGTTCTTCCATACATGGATGTAAAAGCAACAAGCAATGGCTTTTCACAAGCCCTCCAAAAATTGACCCTTTTTATTGGCAGATGCCTGCCGGGGTTCTTCCATACATGGATGTAAAAGCAACAATCAATGGCTTTTCACAAGCCCTCCAAAAATTGACCCTTTTTATTGGCAGATGCCTGCCGGGGTTCTTCCATACATGGATGTAAAAGCAACAAGCAATGGCTTTTCACAAGCCCTCCAAAAATTGACGCTTTTTTTGGCAGATGCCTGCCGGGGTTCTTCCATACATGGATGTAAAAGCAACAAGCAATGGCTTTTCACAAGCCCTCCAAAAATTGACGCTTTTTTTGGCAGATGCCTGCCGGGGGTTCTTCCATACATGGATGTAAAAGCAACAAGCAATGACTTTTCACAAGCCCTCCAAAAATTTACCCTTTTTATTGGCAGATGCCTGCCGGGGTTCTTCCATGCATGGATGTAAAAGCAACAAGCAATGGCTTTTCACAAGCCCTCCAAAAATTGACCCTTTTTATTGGCAGATGCCTTCCGGGGTTCTTCCATACATGGATGTAAAAGCAACAAGCAATGGCTTTTCACAAGCCCTCCAAAAATTGACCCTTTTTATTGGCAGATGCCTGCCGGGGTTCTTCCATACGTGGATGTAAAAGCAACAAGCAATGGCTTTTGACAAGCCTTCCAAAAATTGACCCTTTTTATTGGCAGATGCCTGCCGGGGTTCTTCCATACATGGATGTAAAAGCAACAAGCAATGGCTTTTCACAAGCCCTCCAAAAATTTATGCTTTTTTTGGCAGATGCCTGCCGGGGTTCTTCCATAGATGGATGTAAAAGCAACAAGCAATGACTTTTCACAAGCCCTCCAAAAATTGACCCTTTTTTTTGGCAGATGCCTGCCGGGGTTATTCCATACATGGATGTAAAAGCAACAAGCAATGGCTTTTCACAAGCCCTCCAAAAATTGACCCTTTTTATTGGCAGATGCCTGCCGGGGTTCTTCCATACATGGATGTAAAAGCAACAAGCAATGGCTTTTGACAAGCCTTCCAAAAATTGACCCTTTTTATTGGCAGATGCCTGCCGGGGTTCTTCCATACATGGATGTAAAAGCAACAAGCAATGGCTTTTCACAAGCCCTCCAAAAATTTACGCTTTTTTTGGCAGATGCCTGCCGGGGTTCTTCCATAGATGGATGTAAAAGCAAAAAGCAATGACTTTTCACAAGCCCTCCAAAAATTGACCCTTTTTATTGGCAGATGCCTGCCGGGGTTCTTCCATACATGGATATAAAAGCAACAAGCAATGGCTTTTCACAAGCCCTCCAAAAATTTACGCTTTTTTTGGCAGATGCCTGCCGGGGTTCTTCCATACATGGATGTAAAAGCAACAAGCAATGGCTTTTCACAAGCCCTCCAAAAATTGACCCTTTTTTTTGGCAGATGCCTGCCGGGGTTCTTCCATACATCGATGTAAAAGCAACAAGCAATGGCTTTTCACAACCCATCCAAAAATTGACCCTTTTTATTGGCAGATGCCTGCCGTGGTTCTTCCATACATGGATGTAAAAGCAACAAGCAATGGCTTTTGACAAACCCTCCAAAAATTTACGCTTTTTTTGGCAGATGCCTGCCGGGGTTCTTCCATAGATGGATGTAAAAGCAACAAGCAATGGCTTTTCACAAGCCCTCCAAAAATTGACCCTTTTTTTTGGCAGATGCCTGCCGGGGTTCTTCCATACATGGATGTAAAAGCAACAAGCAATGGCTTTTCACAAGCCCTCCAAAAATTTACTCTTTTTATTGGCAGATGCCTGCCGGGGTTCTTCCATACATGGATGTAAAAGCAACAAGCAATGGCTTTTCACAAGCCCTCCAAAAATTGACCCTTTTTATTGGCAGATGCCTGCCGGGGTTCTTCCATACATGGATGTAAAAGCAACAAGCAATGGCTTTTGACAAGCCCTCCAAAAATTTACTCTTTTTATTGGCAGATGCCTGCAGGGGTTCTTCCATACATGGATGTAAAAGCAACAAGCAATGGCTTTTCACAAGCCCTCCAAAAATTGACCATTTTTATTGGCAGATGCCTGCCGGAGTTCTTCCATACATGGATGTAAAAGCAACAAGCAATGGCTTTTGACAAGCCTTCCAAAAATTGACCCTTTTTATTGGCAGATGCCTGCCGGGGTTCTTCCATACATGGATGTAAAAGCAACAAGCAATGGCTTTTCACAAGCCCTCCAAAAATTGACCCTTTTTATTGGCAGATGCCTGCCGGGGTTCTTCCATACATGGATGTAAAAGCAACAAGCAATGGCTTTTGACAAGCCCTCCAAAAATTTACTCTTTTTATTGGCAGATGCCTGCAGGGGTTCTTCCATACATGGATGTAAAAGCAACAAGCAATGGCTTTTCACAAGCCCTCCAAAAATTTACCCTTTTTTTTGGCAGATGCCTGCCGGGGTTCTTCCATACATGGATGTAAAAGCAACAAGCAATGGCTTTTCACAAGCCCTCCAAAAATTGACGCTTTTTTTGGCAGATGCCTGCCGGGGTTCTTCCATAGATGGATGTAAAAGCAACAAGCAATGACTTTTCACAAGCCCTCCAAAAATTGACCCTTTATTTTGGCAGATGCCTGCCGGGGTTCTTCCATACATGGATGTAAAAGCAACAAGCAATGGCTTTTCACAAGCCCTCCAAAAATTGACGCTTTTTTTGGCAGATGCCTGCCGGGGTTCTTCCATAGATGGATGTAGAAGCAACAAGCAATGACTTTTCACAAGCCCTCCAAAAATGGACCCTTTTTTTTGGCAGATGCCTGCCGGGGTTCTTCCATACATGGATGTAAAAGCAACAAGCAATGGCTTTTCACAAGCCCTCCAAAAATTGGCGCTTTTTTTGGCAGATGCCTGCCGGGGTTCTTCCATACATGGATGTAAAAGCAACAAGCAATGACTTTTCACAAGCCCTCCAAAAATTGACCCTTTTTTTTGTCAGATGCCTGCCGGGGTTCTTCCATACATGGATGTAAAAGCAACAAGCAATGGCTTTTCACAAGCCCTCCAAAAATTGACGCTTTTTTTGGCAGATGCCTGCCGGGGTTCTTCCATACATGGATGTAAAAGCAACAAGCAATGGCTTTTCACAAGCCCTCCAAAAATTGACGCTTTTTTTGGCAGATGCCTGCCGGGGTTCTTCCATACATGGATGTAAAAGCAACAAGCAATGACTTTTCACAAGCCCTCCAAAAATTTACCCTTATTTTTGGAAGATGCCTGCCGGGGTTCTTCCATACATGGATGTTAAAGCAACAAGCAATGGCTTTTCACAAGCCCTCCAAAAATGTACCCTTTTTATTGGCAGATGCCTGCCGGGGTTCTTCCATACATGGATGTAAAAGCAACAAGCAATGGCTTTTCACAAGCCCTCCAAAAATTGACCCTTTTTTTTGGCAGATGCCTGCCGGGGTTCTTCCATACATGGATGTAAAAGCAACAAGCAATGGCTTTTGACAAGCCCTCCAAAAATTGACCCTTTTTATTGGCAGATGCCTGCCGGGGTTCTTCCATACATGGATGTAAAAGCAACAAGCAATGGCTTTTCACAAGCCCTCCAAAAATTGACGCTTTTTTTGGCAGATGCCTGCCGGGGTTCTTCCATACATGGATGTAAAAGCAACAAGCAATGACTTTTCACAGCCCTCCAAAAATTGACCCTTTTTTTTGGCAGATGCCTGCCGGGGTTCTTCCATACATGGATGTAAAAGCAACAAGCAATGGCTTTTCACAAGCCCTCCAAAAATTGACGCTTTTTTTGGCAGATGCCTGCCGGGGTTCTTCCATACATGGATGTAAAAGCAACAAGCAATGACTTTTCACAAGCCCTCCAAAAATTGACCCTTTTTTTTGGCAGATGCCTGCCGGGGTTCTTCCATACATGGATGTAAAAGCAACAAGCAATGGCTTTTCACAAGCCCTCCAAAAATTGATGCTTTTTTTGGCAGATGCCTGCCGGGGTTCTTCCATAGATGGATGTAAAAGCAACAAGCAATGACTTTTCACAAGCCCTCCAAAAATTGACCCTTTTTTTTGGCAGATGCCTGCCGGGGTTCTTCCATACATGGATGTAAAAGCAACAAGCAATGGCTTTTCACAAGCCCTCCAAAAATTTACCCTTTTTTTGGCAGATGCCTGCCGGGGTTCTTCCATAGATGGATGTAGAAGCAACAAGCAATGACTTTTCACAAGCCCTCCAAAAATTGACCCTTTTTTTTGGCAGATGCCTGCCGGGGTTCTTCCATACATGGATGTAAAAGCAACAAGCAATGGCTTTTCACAAGCCCTCCAAAAATTTACCCTTTTTATTGGCAGATGCCTGCCGGGGTTCTTCCATACATGGATGTAAAAGCAACAAGCAATGGCTTTTCACAAGCCCTCCAAAAATTGACCCTTTTTATTGGCAGATGCCTGCCGGGGTTCTTCCATAGATGGATGTAGAAGCAACAAGCAATGACTTTTCACAAGCCCTCCAAAAATTGACCCTTTTTTTGGGCAGATGCCTGCCGGGGTTCTTCCATACATGGATGTAAAAGCAACAAGCAATGGCTTTTCACAAGCCCTCCAAAAATTGACGCTTTTTTGGCAGATGCATAGTTACATAGTTACATAGTTACATAGTTAGTACGGCTGAAAAAAGACACATGTCCATCAAGTTCAACCAAGGGAAGGGAAAAGGGAAGGAAAAATTTCTACACATAGGAGCTAATATTTTTTTGTTCTAGGAAATTATCTAACCCTTTTTTAAAGCCATCTACTGTCCCTGCTGTGACCAGCTCCTGCGGTAGGCTATTCCATAAATTCACAGTTCTCACTGTAAAGAAGCCTTGTCGCCTCTGCAGCTTGAACCTTTTTTTCTCCAGACGGAGGGAGTGCCCCCTTGTTTTTTGAGGGGGTTTTACAAGGAACAGGATTTCACCATATTTTTTGTATGTGCCATTAATATATTTATATAAGTTAATCATGTCCCCCCTTAGTCGTCTTTTTTCAAGGCTAAATAGGTTTAATTCTTTCAATCTTTCCTCATAACTTAAATTCTCCATGCCCCTTATTAGCTTCGTTGCTCTTCTTTGTATTTTTTCCAACTCCAGGGCATCCTTTCTATGAACTGGAGCCCAGAACTGAACTGCATATTCTAGATGAGGCCTCACTAATGCTTTGTAAAGTGGCATTATTACATCCCTGTCCCGCGAGTCCATGCCTCTTTTAATACACGACAATATCCTGCTGGCCTTTGAAGCAGCTGATTGACACTGCATGCTGTTATTGAGTTTATGATTTACAAGTACACCCAGATCCTTCTCAACAAGTGAATCCGCCAGTGTAGCGCCCCCTAGGACATATGATGCATGCAGGTTGTTGGTACCAAGATGCATAACTTTACATTTATCTACATTAAACTTCATTTGCCAAGTGGACGCCCAAACACTTAGTTTGTTTAAATCTGCCTGTAATTCATGAACATCTTCCATAGTCTGAACTATATTACATAGCTTGGTGTCATCTGCAAAAATAGAAATAGTGCCTGCCGGGGTTCTTCCATACATGGATGTAAAAGCAACAAGCAATGACTTTTCACAAGCCCTCCAAAAATTGACCCTTATTTTTGGCAGATGCCTGCCGGGGTTCTTCCATACATGGATGTAAAAGCAACAAGCAATGGCTTTTCACAAGCCCTCCAAAAATTTACCCTTTTTATTGGCAGATGCCTGCCGGGGTTCTTCCATACATGGATGTAAAAGCAACAAGCAATGGCTTTTCACAAGCCCTCCAAAAATTGACGCTTTTTTTGGCAGATGCCTGCCGGGGTTCTTCCATAGATGTATGTAGAAGCAACAAGCAATGACTTTTCACAAGCCCTCCAAAAATTGACCCTTTTTTTGGGCAGATGCCTGCCGGGGTTCTTCCATACATGGATGTAAAAGCAACAAGCAATGGCTTTTCACAAGCCCTCCAAAAATTGACCCTTATTTTTGGCAGATGCCTGCCGGGGTTCTTCCATACATGGATGTAAAAGCAACAAGCAATGGCTTTTCACAAGCCCTCCAAAAATTTACCCTTTTTATTGGCAGATGCCTGCCGGGGTTCTTCCATACATGGATGTAAAAGCAACAAGCAATGGCTTTTCACAAGCCCTCCAAAAATTGACGCTTTTTTTGGCAGATGCCTGCCGGGGGTTCTTCCATACATGGATGTAAAAGCAACAAGCAATGGCTTTTCACAAGCCCTCCAAAAATTGACCCTTTTTATTGGCAGATGCCTTCCGGGGTTCTTCCATACATGGATGTAAAAGCAACAAGCAATGGCTTTTCACAAGCCCTCCAAAAATTGACCCTTTTTATTGGCAGATGCCTGCCGGGGTTCTTCCATACGTGGATGTAAAAGCAACAAGCAATGGCTTTTGACAAGCCTTCCAAAAATTGACCCTTTTTATTGGCAGATGCCTGCCGGGGTTCTTCCATACATGGATGTAAAAGCAACAAGCAATGGCTTTTCACAAGCCCTCCAAAAATTTATGCTTTTTTTGGCAGATGCCTGCCGGGGTTCTTCCATACATGGATGTAAAAGCAACAAGCAATGGCTTTTCACAAGCCCTCCAAAAATTTACCCTTTTTATTGGCAGATGCCTGCCGGGGTTCTTCCATACATGGATGTAAAAGCAACAAGCAATGGCTTTTCACAAGCCCTCCAAAAATTGACCCTTTTTATTGGCAGATGCCTGCCGGGGTTCTTCCATACATGGATGTAAAAGCAACAATCAATGGCTTTTCACAAGCCCTCCAAAAATTGACCCTTTTTATTGGCAGATGCCTGCCGGGGTTCTTCCATACATGGATGTAAAAGCAACAAGCAATGGCTTTTCACAAGCCCTCCAAAAATTGACGCTTTTTTTGGCAGATGCCTGCCGGGGTTCTTCCATACATGGATGTAAAAGCAACAAGCAATGGCTTTTCACAAGCCCTCCAAAAATTGACGCTTTTTTTGGCAGATGCCTGCCGGGGGTTCTTCCATACATGGATGTAAAAGCAACAAGCAATGACTTTTCACAAGCCCTCCAAAAATTTACCCTTTTTATTGGCAGATGCCTGCCGGGGTTCTTCCATGCATGGATGTAAAAGCAACAAGCAATGGCTTTTCACAAGCCCTCCAAAAATTGACCCTTTTTATTGGCAGATGCCTTCCGGGGTTCTTCCATACATGGATGTAAAAGCAACAAGCAATGGCTTTTCACAAGCCCTCCAAAAATTGACCCTTTTTATTGGCAGATGCCTGCCGGGGTTCTTCCATACGTGGATGTAAAAGCAACAAGCAATGGCTTTTGACAAGCCTTCCAAAAATTGACCCTTTTTATTGGCAGATGCCTGCCGGGGTTCTTCCATACATGGATGTAAAAGCAACAAGCAATGGCTTTTCACAAGCCCTCCAAAAATTTATGCTTTTTTTGGCAGATGCCTGCCGGGGTTCTTCCATAGATGGATGTAAAAGCAACAAGCAATGACTTTTCACAAGCCCTCCAAAAATTGACCCTTTTTTTTGGCAGATGCCTGCCGGGGTTATTCCATACATGGATGTAAAAGCAACAAGCAATGGCTTTTCACAAGCCCTCCAAAAATTGACCCTTTTTATTGGCAGATGCCTGCCGGGGTTCTTCCATACATGGATGTAAAAGCAACAAGCAATGGCTTTTGACAAGCCTTCCAAAAATTGACCCTTTTTATTGGCAGATGCCTGCCGGGGTTCTTCCATACATGGATGTAAAAGCAACAAGCAATGGCTTTTCACAAGCCCTCCAAATATTTACGCTTTTTTTGGCAGATGCCTGCCGGGGTTCTTCCATAGATGGATGTAAAAGCAAAAAGCAATGACTTTTCACAAGCCCTCCAAAAATTGACCCTTTTTATTGGCAGATGCCTGCCGGGGTTCTTCCATACATGGATATAAAAGCAACAAGCAATGGCTTTTCACAAGCCCTCCAAAAATTTACGCTTTTTTTGGCAGATGCCTGCCGGGGTTCTTCCATACATGGATGTAAAAGCAACAAGCAATGGCTTTTCACAAGCCCTCCAAAAATTGACCCTTTTTTTTGGCAGATGCCTGCCGGGGTTCTTCCATACATCGATGTAAAAGCAACAAGCAATGGCTTTTCACAACCCATCCAAAAATTGACCCTTTTTATTGGCAGATGCCTGCCGTGGTTCTTCCATACATGGATGTAAAAGCAACAAGCAATGGCTTTTGACAAACCCTCCAAAAATTTACGCTTTTTTTGGCAGATGCCTGCCGGGGTTCTTCCATAGATGGATGTAAAAGCAACAAGCAATGGCTTTTCACAAGCCCTCCAAAAATTGACCCTTTTTTTTGGCAGATGCCTGCCGGGGTTCTTCCATACATGGATGTAAAAGCAACAAGCAATGGCTTTTCACAAGCCCTCCAAAAATTTACTCTTTTTATTGGCAGATGCCTGCCGGGGTTCTTCCATACATGGATGTAAAAGCAACAAGCAATGGCTTTTCACAAGCCCTCCAAAAATTGACCCTTTTTATTGGCAGATGCCTGCCGGGGTTCTTCCATACATGGATGTAAAAGCAACAAGCAATGGCTTTTGACAAGCCCTCCAAAAATTTACTCTTTTTATTGGCAGATGCCTGCAGGGGTTCTTCCATACATGGATGTAAAAGCAACAAGCAATGGCTTTTCACAAGCCCTCCAAAAATTGACCCTTTTTATTGGCAGATGCCTGCCGGAGTTCTTCCATACATGGATGTAAAAGCAACAAGCAATGGCTTTTGACAAGCCTTCCAAAAATTGACCCTTTTTATTGGCAGATGCCTGCCGGGGTTCTTCCATACATGGATGTAAAAGCAACAAGCAATGGCTTTTCACAAGCCCTCCAAAAATTGACCCTTTTTATTGGCAGATGCCTGCCGGGGTTCTTCCATACATGGATGTAAAAGCAACAAGCAATGGCTTTTGACAAGCCCTCCAAAAATTTACTCTTTTTATTGGCAGATGCCTGCAGGGGTTCTTCCATACATGGATGTAAAAGCAACAAGCAATGGCTTTTCACAAGCCCTCCAAAAATTGACCCTTTTTATTGGCAGATGCCTGCCGGAGTTCTTCCATACATGGATGTAAAAGCAACAAGCAATGGCTTTTGACAAGCCTTCCAAAAATTGACCCTTTTTATTGGCAGATGCCTGCCGGGGTTCTTCCATACATGGATGTAAAAGCAACAAGCAATGGCTTTTCACAAGCCCTCCAAAAATTTACGCTTTTTTTGGCAGATGCCTGCCGGGGTTCTTCCATAGATGGATGTAAAAGCAAAAAGCAATGACTTTTCACAAGCCCTCCAAAAATTGACCTTTTTTTTTGGCAGATGCCTGCCGGGGTTCTTCCATACATGGATGTAAAAGCAACAAGCAATGACTTTTCACAAGCCCTCCAAAAATTGACCCTTTTTTTTGGCAGATGCCTGCCGGGGTTCTTCCATACATGGATGTAAAAGCAACAAGCAATGGCTTTTGACAAGCCCTCCAAAAATTGACCCTTTTTATTGGCAGATGCCTGCCGGGGTTCTTCCATACATGGATGTAAAAGCAACAAGCAATGGCTTTTGACAAGCCCTCCAAAAATTGACGCTTTTTTTTGGCAGATGCCTGCCGGGGTTCTTCCATAAATGGATGTAAAAGCAACAAGCAATGGCTTTTCACAAGCCCTCCAAAAATTGACCCTTTTTATTGGCAGATGCCTGCCGGGGTTCTTCCATACATGGATGTAAAAGCAACAAGCAATGGCTTTTCACAAGCCCTCCAAAAATTGACCCTTTTTATTGGCAGATGCCTGCCGGTGTTCTTCCATACATGGATGTAAAAGCAACAAGCAATGGCTTTTCACAAGCCCTACAAAAATTTACGCTTTTTTTGGCAGATGCCTGCCGGGGTTCTTCCATACATGGATATAAAAGCAACAAGCAATGGCTTTTCACAAGCCCTCCAAAAATTTACGCTTTTTTTGGCAGATGCCTGCCGGGGTTCTTCCATACATGGATGTAAAAGCAACAAGCAATGACTTTTCACAAGCCCTCCAAAAATTGACCCTTTTTTTTGGCAGATGCCTGCCGGGGTTCTTCCATACATCGATGTAAAAGCAACAAGCAATGGCTTTTCACAACCCATCCAAAAATTGACCCTTTTTATTGGCAGATGCCTGCCGTGGTTCTTCCATACATGGATGTAAAAGCAACAAGCAATGGCTTTTGACAAACCCTCCAAAAATTTACGCTTTTTTTGGCAGATGCCTGCCGGGGTTCTTCCATAGATGGATGTAAAAGCAACAAGCAATGGCTTTTCACAAGCCCTCCAAAAATTGACCCTTTTTTTTGGCAGATGCCTGCCGGGGTTCTTCCATACATGGATGTAAAAGCAACAAGCAATGGCTTTTCACAAGCCCTCCAAAAATTTACTCTTTTTATTGGCAGATGCCTGCCGGGGTTCTTCCATACATGGATGTAAAAGCAACAAGCAATGGCTTTTCACAAGCCCTCCAAAAATTGACCCTTTTTATTGGCAGATGCCTGCCGGGGTTCTTCCATACATGGATGTAAAAGCAACAAGCAATGGCTTTTGACAAGCCTTCCAAAAATTGACCCTTTTTATTGGCAGATGCCTGCCGGGGTTCTTCCATACATGGATGTAAAAGCAACAAGCAATGGCTTTTCACAAGCCCTCCAAAAATTGACGCTTTTTTTGGCAGATGCCTGCCGGGGTTCTTCCATAGTTGGATGTAAAAGCAACAAGCAATGACTTTTCACAAGCCCTCCAAAAATTAACCCTTTTTTTTGGCAGATGCCTGCCGGGGTTCTTCCATACATGGATGTAAAAGCAACAAGCAATGGCTTTTCACAAGCCCTCCAAAAATTTACTCTTTTTATTGGCAGATGCCTGCAGGGGTTCTTCCATACATGGATGTAAAAGCAACAAGCAATGGCTTTTCACAAGCCCTCCAAAAATTGACGCTTTTTTTGGCAGATGCCTGCCGGGGTTCTTCCATACATGGATGTAAAAGCAACAAGCAATGGCTTTTCACAAGCCCTCCAAAAATTGACCCTTTTTATTGGCAGATGCCTGCCGGTGTTCTTCCATACATGGATGTAAAAGCAACAAGCAATGGCTTTTCACAAGCCCTACAAAAATTTACGCTTTTTTTGGCAGATGCCTGCCGGGGTTCTTCCATACATGGATATAAAAGCAACAAGCAATGGCTTTTCACAAGCCCTCCAAAAATTTACGCTTTTTTTGGCAGATGCCTGCCGGGGTTCTTCCATACATGGATGTAAAAGCAACAAGCAATGACTTTTCACAAGCCCTCCAAAAATTGACCCTTTTTTTTGGCAGATGCCTGCCGGGGTTCTTCCATACATCGATGTAAAAGCAACAAGCAATGGCTTTTCACAACCCATCCAAAAATTGACCCTTTTTATTGGCAGATGCCTGCCGTGGTTCTTCCATACATGGATGTAAAAGCAACAAGCAATGGCTTTTGACAAACCCTCCAAAAATTTACGCTTTTTTTGGCAGATGCCTGCCGGGGTTCTTCCATAGATGGATGTAAAAGCAACAAGCAATGGCTTTTCACAAGCCCTCCAAAAATTGACCCTTTTTTTTGGCAGATGCCTGCCGGGGTTCTTCCATACATGGATGTAAAAGCAACAAGCAATGGCTTTTCACAAGCCCTCCAAAAATTTACTCTTTTTATTGGCAGATGCCTGCCGGGGTTCTTCCATACATGGATGTAAAAGCAACAAGCAATGGCTTTTCACAAGCCCTCCAAAAATTGACCCTTTTTATTGGCAGATGCCTGCCGGGGTTCTTCCATACATGGATGTAAAAGCAACAAGCAATGGCTTTTGACAAGCCTTCCAAAAATTGACCCTTTTTATTGGCAGATGCCTGCCGGGGTTCTTCCATACATGGATGTAAAAGCAACAAGCAATGGCTTTTCACAAGCCCTCCAAAAATTGACGCTTTTTTTGGCAGATGCCTGCCGGGGTTCTTCCATAGTTGGATGTAAAAGCAACAAGCAATGACTTTTCACAAGCCCTCCAAAAATTAACCCTTTTTTTTGGCAGATGCCTGCCGGGGTTCTTCCATACATGGATGTAAAAGCAACAAGCAATGGCTTTTCACAAGCCCTCCAAAAATTTACTCTTTTTATTGGCAGATGCCTGCAGGGGTTCTTCCATACATGGATGTAAAAGCAACAAGCAATGGCTTTTCACAAGCCCTCCAAAAATTGACCCTTTTTATTGGCAGATGCCTGCCGGAGTTCTTCCATACATGGATGTAAAAGCAACAAGCAATGGCTTTTGACAAGCCTTCCAAAAATTGACCCTTTTTATTGGCAGATGCCTGCCGGGGTTCTTCCATACATGGATGTAAAAGCAACAAGCAATGGCTTTTCACAAGCCCTCCAAAAATTTACGCTTTTTTTGGCAGATGCCTGCCGGGGTTCTTCCATAGATGGATGTAAAAGCAAAAAGCAATGACTTTTCACAAGCCCTCCAAAAATTGACCTTTTTTTTTGGCAGATGCCTGCCGGGGTTCTTCCATACATGGATGTAAAAGCAACAAGCAATGACTTTTCACAAGCCCTCCAAAAATTGACCCTTTTTTTTGGCAGATGCCTGCCGGGGTTCTTCCATACATGGATGTAAAAGCAACAAGCAATGGCTTTTGACAAGCCTTCCAAAAATTGACCCTTTTTATTGGCAGATGCCTGCCGGGGTTCTTCCATACATGGATGTAAAAGCAACAAGCAATGGCTTTTCACAAGCCCTCCAAAAATTGACGCTTTTTTTGGCAGATGCCTGCCGGGGTTCTTCCATAGTTGGATGTAAAAGCAACAAGCAATGACTTTTCACAAGCCCTCCAAAAATTAACCCTTTTTTTTGGCAGATGCCTGCCGGGGTTCTTCCATACATGGATGTAAAAGCAACAAGCAATGGCTTTTCACAAGCCCTCCAAAAATTTACTCTTTTTATTGGCAGATGCCTGCAGGGGTTCTTCCATACATGGATGTAAAAGCAACAAGCAATGGCTTTTCACAAGCCCTCCAAAAATTGACCCTTTTTATTGGCAGATGCCTGCCGGAGTTCTTCCATACATGGATGTAAAAGCAACAAGCAATGGCTTTTGACAAGCCTTCCAAAAATTGACCCTTTTTATTGGCAGATGCCTGCCGGGGTTCTTCCATACATGGATGTAAAAGCAACAAGCAATGGCTTTTCACAAGCCCTCCAAAAATTTACGCTTTTTTTGGCAGATGCCTGCCGGGGTTCTTCCATAGATGGATGTAAAAGCAAAAAGCAATGACTTTTCACAAGCCCTCCAAAAATTGACCTTTTTTTTTGGCAGATGCCTGCCGGGGTTCTTCCATACATGGATGTAAAAGCAACAAGCAATGACTTTTCACAAGCCCTCCAAAAATTGACCCTTTTTTTTGGCAGATGCCTGCCGGGGTTCTTCCATACATGGATGTAAAAGCAACAAGCAATGGCTTTTGACAAGCCCTCCAAAAATTGACCCTTTTTATTGGCAGATGCCTGCCGGGGTTCTTCCATACATGGATGTAAAAGCAACAAGCAATGGCTTTTGACAAGCCCTCCAAAAATTGACGCTTTTTTTTGGCAGATGCCTGCCGGGGTTCTTCCATAAATGGATGTAAAAGCAACAAGCAATGGCTTTTCACAAGCCCTCCAAAAATTGACCCTTTTTATTGGCAGATGCCTGCCGGGGTTCTTCCATACATGGATGTAAAAGCAACAAGCAATGGCTTTTCACAAGCCCTCCAAAAATTGACCCTTTTTATTGGCAGATGCCTGCCGGTGTTCTTCCATACATGGATGTAAAAGCAACAAGCAATGGCTTTTCACAAGCCCTACAAAAATTTACGCTTTTTTTGGCAGATGCCTGCCGGGGTTCTTCCATACATGGATGTAAAAGCAACAAGCAATGACTTTTCACAAGCCCTCCAAAAATTGACCCTTTTTTTTGGCAGATGCCTGCCGGGGTTCTTCCATACATAGATGTAAAAGCATTAAAGCAACAAGCAATGGCTTTTCACAAGCCCTCCAAAAATTGACCCTTTTTATTGGCAGATGCCTGCCGGGGTTCTTCCATACATGGATGTAAAAGCAACAAGCAATGGCTTTTGACAAGCCCTCCAAAAATTGACCCTTTTTATTGGCAGATGCCTGCCGGGGTTCTTCCATACATGGATGTAAAAGAAACAAGCAATGGCTTTTCACAAGCCCTCCAAAAATTGACGCTTTTTTTGGCAAATGCCTGCCGGGGTTCTTCCATAGATGGATGTAAAAGCAACAAGCAATGACTTTTCACAAGCCCTCCAAAAATTGACCCTTTTTTTTGGCAGATGCCTGCCGGGGTTCTTCCATAGATGGATGTAAAAGCAACAAGCAATGACTTTTCACAAGCCCTCCAAAAATTGACCCTTTTTTTTGGCAGATGCCTGCCGGGGTTCTTCCATACATGGATGTAAAACCATTAAAGCAACAAGCAATGGCTTTTCACAAGCCCTCCAAAAATGTACCCTTTTTATTGACAAGGGTGAGTAGTAGCAGCACATTAAAAGACACTGGACGACAGTCACAGGCAGGGCCGCCATCAGGGGGGTATTAGGGGTAGTACTGTAGGGGGCCCGGCCAAACTTATTTGAAAGGGGGGCCCGGCAACTGCCGCGACTTGCTTTTGGTAGAAAAAAACAAGCCCCTGCAATGGGGCCTGTTCTTTACAGCAAAACAATGTCGTGAGCTGCTGCGGGCCCCCGAGCTGCGGGCCCCCCTCTCATCACCGCCGCCGCGCCGCGAAACACCACCGCTTGCGCGCGTACGAGCGTGCACGACCGCAAGCGCGCACGATCGCAAGCGCGCGCCCACGTGCGAACGACCAGGCGCGCCGCCGAGAGGGAGCAACACAAGTACATCGACGGGGAAGGACAGCCACACAGGGACAGCGGCGCACGGTTACTTACCTGCTGGCCCGCCTCCGACTCCGCCTCCTCCTTGTCCTCCTCCGCCTCCTCGTCCTCCTTGTCCTCCTCCGCCTCCTCGTCCGACTCCGCCTCCTCGTCCTCCTCCTCGTCCGCCTCCTCGTCCGACTCCGCCTCCTCCTCCTTCTCCAGAGCGTAGCTGCGTAAGGAGAGGGGGAGGAGTCTAGTTCTTGCGCGGCGGCAGTTCTACGATCCCCGTCATTTTCTGGAGCCTGGAGGTGAAGGATGACGTCTGGACCGAAGACATCGCCTGAAGAGGACTGGAGTGGGAGCAGCTCTTCTGACATGGTGAGTAAAGTGTGTCAAAGTGCTGTTTAAGTATGGCCCTGTTCACACAGAGTATTTTGCAGGCCGAAAAAATCTGCCTCAATATTCCTTAAAGAATTTTGAGGCAGATTTGGAGGCAGATTTTGACCTGCCCACACTATCTTGCTGCGTTTTTTGCTGCGTTTTTTGCCCGCGGCGATTGAGGACAGCAGACAAAAAACGCAGGGAAAAATGCATTTTCTGCCTCCCATTTATTTCGATGGGAGGTCAGAGGCGGAACCGCGGCAAGAAAGGACGTGCTGCTTTTTCTTTTTTCCGCGACTTACTCTCATTGATTTCAGATTAAATCAATGGGAGGCGGTTTTGGAAGTTTTTTGGTGCTGATTCTGACG
The DNA here is from genome assembly GCF_050947455.1 of Rhinoderma darwinii. NCBI lineage: Eukaryota > Metazoa > Chordata > Amphibia > Anura > Rhinodermatidae > Rhinoderma > Rhinoderma darwinii. Next base: position 619,050 of record NW_027461923.1, on the reverse strand, counting down.
CAGTGTCCGAGTCAATATCAAGGCCCAAAAACTCTGTGAACTGGGCCTTATTGTTAGGGCTTATTCAGACGAACGTGTAATACATCCGTGCAACGCGCGTGATTTTCACGCGCCTCGCACGGACCTATGTTACTCTATGGGGCCGTGCAGACTGTCAGTGATTTTCACGCAGCGTGTGTCCGCTGCGTAAAACTCACGACATGTCCTATATTTGTGCATTGTTCGCGCATCACGCACCCATTGAAGTCAATGGGTGCGTGAAAATCCCGCCCAGCACTTCCGCAGCAGTATAAACTATGAATGAAAACCGAAAAGCACCACGTGCTACAAACATACAAACAGAGTGTCATAATGACGGCGGCTGCGCGAAAATCACGCAGCCACGCATCATACGCTGCTGACACACGGAGCTGTTATGGACCTTTTGCATGCGCAGAACGCCACGTTTTTGCGCACGCAAAAAGCACACGCTCGTGTAAATCCGGCCTTAGGGTAGGAACACACTAGGCATGAACACTGCAGATTTTATGCAACACATTTTATTGTGGAAAATCCGCAGCGTATCACAGTCGCAGCCGAGTGGATGAGATGTGAACAAATCTCATCCACACGCTGAAAAAAAATGGACCTGCAGTGTGGTTTTTTAAGCCGCAGCGTGTCAATTTATTCTGTGGAATCGCTGCTCCTCTGTTGCGGAAATGCTGCGGTTCTGCCGCAAAAATCACAAATGAGAAAAAAAAGGTACTTTTTTACATTTATAAAAAAAGTTTAGACTTGCCCCGGCCGTAGTCCAAGTGACGCGATCCTCTATTATTAGCGCAGCCCGGAATAGAGGATCGCGTCACCAGGACTACGGCCGGGGCAAGTCTAAACTTTTTTATAAATTTAAAAAAGTGCCTTTTTTTTTTTTCTCATTTGTGATTTTTGCGGCAGAACCGCAGCATTTCCGCAACAGAGGAGCGGCAATTCCACAGAATACATTGACATGTTGCGGCTTAAAAAGCCAAAAGCCACACTGCAGGTCCATTATTTTTGCAGCGTGTGAATGAGATTTGTTCTAATCTCATCCACTCGGCTGCGACTGTGATACGCTGCGGATTGTCCACAATAAAATGTGTTGCATAAAATCCGCAGTGTTCATGCCTAGTGTGTTCCTACCCTAAGGCCGGATTTACACAAGCGTGTGCTTTTTGCACGCGCAAAAAAGTGGCGTTTTGCGCATGCAAAAGGTCCATAACAGCTCCGTGTGGCAGCAGCGTATGATGCGTGGCTGTGTGATTTTCGCGCAGCCGCCATCATTATGACACTCTGTTTGTAGCACGTAGTGCTTTTCTGTTTTCATTCATAGTTTATACTGCTGCGGAAGTGCTGGGCGTGATTTTCACGCACCCATTGACGTCAATGGGTGCGTGATGCGCGAACAATGCACAAATATAGGACATGTCGTGAGTTTTACGCAGCGGACACACGGACACACGCTGCGTGAAAATCACTGACAGTCTGAACGGCCCCATAGAGTAATATAGGTCCGTGCGAGGCGCGTGAAAATCACGCACGTTGCACGGATGTATTGCACGTTCGTCTGAATAAGCCCTAACAATAAGGCCCAGTTCACAGAGTTTTTGGGCCTTGATATTGACTCGGACACTGCGTCAGAATCAGCACTAAAAAAACTTCCAAAACCGCCTCCCATTGATTTAATCTGAAATCAATGGGAGCCAGTCACGGAAAAGAAAAATCAGCACGTCCTTTCTTGCCGCGGTTCTGCCTCTGACCTCCCATCGAAATCAATGGGAGGCAGAAAATGCATTTTTCGCTGCGTTTTTTGTCTATCATCAATCGCCGCGGGCAAAAAACGCGGCAAGATAGTGTGGGCAGGTCAAAATCTGCCTCAAAATTCGGTGCGCAGTTCCAGGCGGGTGCGCATGCGCGGGAGTTTGCGGGTGTGCGCGATCGGTCGCACGGGCGGCAGTGTTTGACGACCCCAATGCTACCCAGGGCCGCCATCAGGGGGGGTATTATGGGTACTGATGTGAGAGGCACGGCCAAATCTAATTGAAAGGGGGGCCCGCAGCTCACGACATTCTTTTGGTGAAAAAAACAAGCCCCATTGCAGGGGCCTGTTTTTTTTTCTACCAAAGTAAAGTCGCGGCAGTTGCCGGGCCCCCCTTTCAATTAGGTTTGGCCGGGCCTCTCACATCAGTACCCATAATACCCCCCTGATGGCGGCCCTGGGTACCATAATATAGTGCTGGACGGAGTACCGTTAACAGGCGGTGCCACGGTAGGGGGGCCCAGAAAATTTAGCTGTAGGGGGCCCTGAAATTCCTGATGGCGGCCCTGGTCACAGGACAAAGCCCTGTGGTGGGGCAGGCCTCAGGCCTGCTTGTAGCAGACGGGTGGCAGTGGAGGTGTATTGGTGGTAGTAGAGGTAGCCAACACAGACAGCACGGGTGGTGGTAGTAGTAGTAGTAGCAGCACATTAAAAAAAGAGACTGGACAGTCACAGGACAAAGCCCTTCTCCTCCTCCTCCTCAACATCCATAGCCAGATGTGATCCTTCCTCCATCCTTTGCTGAATCATCGCTGTGAGCGTTTGCTCCATAATGAATATCAGCGGCATAACATCGTTCATTCCGCTAGCGTCACGGCTCACAAATCGTGTGGCCTCTTCAAAGGGCCTCAAAACACGACATGCGTCTCTAACCAGCTGCCAGTGCCTGAGCTCGAAATTACACTGGCTCCAAACGCTGCCCGTCTGCTGCATCAGGAAATCATTCACGGCTTTCCGTTGTTCGTACAGACGGTCCAACATGTGCAGGGTGGAATTCCAGCGTGTTGGAACGTCGCAAATCAGGCTATGTTCTGGGAGATTGTTTTGACGCTGCAAGTCCAGGAGGGTGTGCTTAAATGTATACGAACGTCTAAAGCGAACGCAAACCCTCCTGGACGTGGCCAGCACACCCTTCAAACCAACATATGACTTTAAGAAGCGTGTTATGACCAGATTGATGTGCCATGCAAGGAGCGTGTGTCAGGTGACCTAGACGCAGTGCAGCCACAACGTTCTTCCCGTTATCAGAGACAACATTGGCCAGTGTGAGTTTCAGAGGAGACAGCCAGCGTGCGATTTCCTCCTTGATGCACAGCAGCAGCTCCTGCCCTGTGTGGCTTTTCTCGCCCAGGCTCAGCAGGTGTAAGATAGCGTTGTGGCGCTTCACCTTGCACCTATGAAAAGAGGAGGAAGGAGGAGTGGAAGATACGCTGTGTCCTGACGGGGACGGGAAGACCTCCATTGAGGAGGGCAAGGAGGAGGAGGAGGAGTAGGAGGAGGAGGATCGTAGGCGCCTGGTGTCCGGAGTTGAACCAGAAAGATACAAGCGTGGAGGTGGTAATGCCTGGCATTGCTGCGGTGGTGCATCGGACTGCAAAATATTGACCCAGTGGGCCGTGAAAGACATGTACTGTCCCTGCCCATAGTTGCTGCTCCACGTGTCGACGGTGGCATGTACCCTGCTGCACACGGATAATTGCAAGGACTGGCCCACCTTTTCCTCCACGTACTTGTGCAAGGCAGGGACAGCTGTTTTGGAGAAGGAATGGCGGCTAGGTATTCGCCACCTAGGCTGAGCGCACGCCATCAATTGCTTGAAGCCGGCGGAGTCGACCAGGTGGTACGGCAGCGACTGCACCACCAACAACTTAGCCAGGTGTGAATTAAGCCGCACGACAAGTGGATGACTGGGTATATATTGTTGCTTATTGGACAACGATTCTGTAATGGATAACTGACGGGACGTAGGAGGAGCACTAGATGACAGTGATGATGATGATGACAACGACATGGTGGATAAGGCCTGGCTACTACTTAGATGACAGGGACTCGGAGCAGCAGCAGCGGCAGAGGTGTCTTCATTAGATGTACATGATGGTGGGGCATGTCGATTGTCCCACATGGCCTTGTGATGCCGCTCCATGTGTTTACGTAGAGCGGTAGTTCCTACATTGCTGCCCTGCCCACGCCTTATTTTCTGCTTTCAGATACGGCACTGTTTTCGTCCTCCGGGAAGGTACAGAAAAATTGCCACACGGCAGAGTACCGTAAAGAGGTAGTACCACGTCCACCACCACCCGAGCTTGCCCCTTGTCTGGCAGGCTTTTTTCGAGAGCCTACACCAGTAGCATCAGTGTCGCCGTCACCGGCTCCTGAGCTGATCCTACCGCTGCAACGTTTGGCAGATTGACTTCTGCCCCTACCTCGGCTTGGCTGTTTATCACTGCCAGTGCCGCCACTACTACCCTCCTCCTCTGACGCCGTCATCACCTCGTCACCTGGTTCCCACGTCCTGTCTAAAACAACATCATCATAGCCCTCCTCATCATCCCTGCCACTTCTGTCACTGTGTTGTGAATGTGATGTGACATCATGGCGGGCTCCATGCCCCCCCCTCATTACTGCGTCTGCCACCACGGCTACCACCAACGCCCCCACTACCACAGCTATGCGTCTCGGACACCGCTTCCACCTCCACCACCACCGCAACACACTCCGTTGGCTGACTCGCGAAAAACAAATCATCATCACTATGTTGTTCAGTACCTTCCTTCGCACCCGAGGAGATGTCTCTTAGGACTCTCAGGAAAGATGGCTTCCCGCTAGGAAGGGGGAATGAAGACATAGATGATGGAATGGAAACGCTAGAAATAGCCATATTACTACTGTCACTGTGCCAAGGAACTGTAGAGCATCTGTAATCCAACTAAACCTGACTTGAAGCCAGATCATCAGAGTCTTCCTGCTGAGATGACCGCAAGCCAGCCAACCAGTCCACAATGGCCGTATTGTCTAAAGTAACCCACCCACCGGAGGAGATGGACAAGTCTGGCTTGCTGATACTGCTACTACTACCAGCAGGCACATGGCTGCTGCTACTAGTAGAACTGGGCACATGTCTTGTGCCACAAATGCTGGTACTGGGTCTGGCACCAACAGATCCAACATTTGAACTGGAAGATGACATGGCATGGGTGTTTTTTCCTCTACTCCGTCCTTTCACAACTTTTTTTTTACCAGACATTTCACTGCTGTGCTGGAGTGCAGCAAGTTTAATCAAAACCCCTACCCCTACTAGAGGAATGAGGCACTTATAAAATATGGCTGAAAATGAGTGACTGTGAATAGGTGGCAGTCAGTGTATGCTGTGACTTGTATAATAGCACCAAAGGCACCGGCTGTACTTAATTAGCACGTTGAATTAAACCCTTAGACAGAAATGAGGCCCTTTTAAATTGTTATTCGGACTGGCGAAAAATCAGTGACTCATAAGGTACCGGTCAGTCAGGGAATGCTGGGCGTTGTAGTACTACAAAGGCTGCCTGTATTGCAAGTTGGATGTTAACCCATGTAACGGGGATGAGCCCCTTCTAAAAGCTTATTCACACACTGGCTTGGCAAACGGCAATGAAAGAGAATTTCTATCAGCCACGGTGCACTCAGGGAATGCTGGTCATTGTAGTACTACAAAGGCTGCCTGTATTGCAAGTTGGATGTTAACCCATGTAACGGGGATGAGCCCCTTCTAAAAGCTTATTCACACACTGGCTTGGCAAACGGCAATGAATGAGTATTTCTATCAGCCACGGTGCACTCAGGGAATGCTGGTCATTGTAGTACTACAAAGGCTGCCTGTATTGCAAGTTGGATTGTTATGTTAACCCATGCAACGGGGATGAGCCCCTTCTAAAAGCTTATTCACACACTGGCTTGGCAAATGGCAATGAATGAGAATATCTATCAGCCACGGACGGTGCACTCAGGGAATGCTGGGCGTTGTAGTACTACAAAGGCTGCCTGTATTGCAAGTTGGATTGTTATGTTAACACATGCAACGGGGATGAGCCCCTTCTAAAAGCTTATTCACACACTGGCTTGGCAAATGGCAATGATTGAGAATTTCTATTAGCCACTGTGCACTCAGGGAATGCTGGGCATTGTAGTACTACAAAGGCTGCCTGTATTGCAAGTTGGATTGTTACGTTAACCCATGCAACGGGGATGAGCCCCTTCTAAAAGCTTATTCACACACTGGCTTGGCAAATGACAATGAATGAGAATTTCTATCAGCCACGGAAGGTGAACTCAGGGAATGCTGGGCGTTGTAGTATTACAAAGGCTGCTTGTATTGCAAGTTGTATTGTTATGTTAACCCATGCAACGGGGATGAGCCCCTTATAAAAGCTTATTCACACACTGGCTTGGCAAATGGCAATGAATGAGAATTTCTATCAGCCACTGTGCACTCAGGGAATGCTGGCAGTTGTAGTACTACAAAGGCTGCCTGTATTGCAAGTTGGATTGTTATGTTAACCAATGCAACGGGGATGTGCCCCTTCTAAAAGCTTATTCACACACTGGCTTGGCAAATGGCAATGAATAAGAATTTCTATCAGCCACGGACGGTGCACTCAGGGAATGCTGGGCGTTGTAGTACTACAAAGGCTGCCTGTATTGCAAGTTGGATTGTTATGTTAACCCATGCAACGGGGATGAGCTCTTCTAAAAGCTTATTCACACACTGGCTTGGCAAATGGCAATGAATGAGAATTTCTATCAGCCACGGTGCACTCAGGGAATGCTGGGCGTTGTAGTACTACAAAGGCTGCCTGTATTGCAAGTTGGATTGTTATGTTAACCCATGCAACGGGGATGAGCCCCTTCTAAAAGCTTATTCACACATTGGCTTGGCAAATGGCAATGAATGAGAATTTCTCTCAGCAACTGTGCACTCAGGGAATGCTGGGCGTTGTAGTACTACAAAGGCTGCCTGTATTGCAAGTTGGATTGTTATGTTAACCCATGCAACGGGGATGAGCCCCTTCTAAAAGCTTATTCACACACTGGCTTGGCAAATGGCAATGAATGAGAATTTCTATCAGCCACTGTGCACTCAGGGAATGCTGGGCGTTGTAGTACTACAGCAGCCTGCCTGGATTGCAAGTTGGATGTTAACCCATGCTACGGGGATGAGCCCCTTATAAAAGGTTATTCACACACTGGCTTGGCAAATGGAGAATTTGTATTGCAATTTGGATGTTGATTGTTGAGTAGAGTAGACTCCCGCTGTAGTGGATGAGCCCCTTCGATTGCTGGATTCCTAAAGCTTACCCTTACTGCACAGAGATGCTATCCCTACAGCTCCTGTCTCTAAAATGGCCGCTGAGCTCCGTGCATAGACTTTTATTGCAGGCTTGAGCCCGCCCCTATGCTGCCTCCCGATTGGCTGGGAGAGCCGTTTGCAAGGCATTATGGGGTAGCCTGATGTCAGGTGATATTTTGAAATCCCCCATTTTACAGCTAACATGTGGCAGGTGCCAAAATGTAGCCGGGTTCGGTCAAAACAGGTTCAGCCGAACCCGGTGAAGTTCGGATTCGCTGCGAACCGAACTTTTCACAATGTTCGGACCAAAACCGGGTTCGGTTGTCCCGGTTCGCTCATCTCTACTAGCCAGGATAAGGGAGGGGGGATTCTGTGAGCTCACTAGAGTGAGTGTGTATTCTCAAATTTTGCAGCATAAAGCAATGTGGTTGCTTTACCACATACCAATGCTGCAATTTTGGGAATTGCTCCATCTAGTGACCAGCACTGGGAAATGTTATAAATTAGAATCTAATTTATAATATTTCCTGACTCGTGAAAAAATAAAAAAAATTAGAACAATGTTTAATCATTTATACACTAACTGTTTAACTAAAAAAAAATAAAAAAAAATTCTAGCGACACATCCCCTTTAAGAAGTGCTTTAGAAACAAAAAAAATTTCGTGACACCTTCCCTTTAAAGGGGTTTTCCACGTTCTGACAACTGATGACCTATCCACTGGATAGGTCATCAGTATATGATCGGTGCGTGTCCGACACCTGGACCCCGAACCAATCCACCACTCCAGCTGCCTCCGGGCACCGGACAACACTGCCGGAAGCAGATGGCTCCGGTCAAAGAATAGAGGCCGAGCTGCAGTTCTGCCGAACGGCCGCTATGCAGTGGTCAGAGCCATCTGCTTCCGGCAGTGTTGTCCAGTGCCCGGAGGCAGCTGGACTGGCAGATCGGTGCGGGGTCTGGTGTAGTAACGATTGTTTTCCCCCATACATTACTGATGATTGCTCCTTGTGACACGCTGTATCGTCGATTGGCGCTGGTTTTAATGGTCAGTATCGGGACGTCTAAAAGGACCTTTATTTCCTCAGACACCACCATAACTAGGCATTGGAACCAACCCTTCCACCTTAGCGGGTAAAGATTAACCTTCTAAAAGGTTCACTATATACACATAAGGGCTAAAGGTGAAAACACAGAGGTGCTCGCCATATATCCAGCGTATAACTGTGTCCTCCAAATCTTAGGAGTGCATGGAGCAGGAGTTGTTCTAGATTCCTGTTTATATCCCAGACACGTTCATACCATTTTAGACAATGAATCGACATATCGCAAACTTGTGGCGAAACCAAGCACCGCATGTAAAGAATCTTTAAAAAATCTGCTAGAAGAAGGAATTGGATTAGGAGTATTAGCCAAGAAACAGACAGAATACTTACTGATAGAATTCCCTATTGTTCCCATATTCCATGGGATGCCAAAAATCCATAACGTTTCATGGTCTTGAAACTTGGGTTATCTGTGACGTAGTTGGCTAGTACCGCAGCAAACAGGCCTGCCATCAGGGTAGTACCGCTGGTACTACTGTCAGGGGCCTGGCCACAAAAGTAAAATAAAGTGGGCAGCCGCCGCTCATCAAGGTTATGATCAGCGGTAATTGGTTTGTAGAAAGGAATGGGACCCATGCAGGGGCCAGAAGCAGCAGCCAGCTCTGCAACTTGGTGAGTGACTCTGTTTTAAAGCAGTAGATTCAGTTTAATTATTTTTTATGTTGCCCCTTCTCTCCCACCTTCCCACCGGTCTCTCTCCCCTTCCCACCGGCCTCTCTCCCCTCCCCAGACCCCGGTCAAGCGTCATATCCACTCTGGCCCAACTCCCGCTTCGGCCACCTTCCGTTCTCTTAGCCTACTCCTCCGCCCGCTCACAGAGTCAATTGCACTTTGCGTCCTGCTCCCATCCCACGACTTTCCGTTGCCACCTCTCCAAATCCCCTAATAATGGGGGACCCAGATGTATTTCCTGAAATGGAATTCCACTGACTGTATGAGACCCAGACATTTCTGATGGTGGGCCTGCCTGCATACCACATATTCCGGCGATCAAGGCAATGGAATTCCATTTGAGGAAATATACCAGGTATTCCAAATGTCTACAAGAATTTATTTTAATGTCAGTGGAGTATCTGCACTCACATAATTACTTCTGCCTTGATAGTTTTATTTTATTGCAGATAGAAGACGCCCTGATGGGGTCAAAATTCTCCCTCTCCATGGACAATTTGTTTATGACATGGTGGGAGAACAACATTTTTTCAGCCAATAATCCCTTTTACGAGTGGATTGTGTGGAATGGACGCTACATCGACGATCTTTTTTGGTTTAGGGGTCGTGATGTGGCGTCTGTACCACCATTTATGGAATACAATAAAACCAATACATTTAATTTACAATGTTACAGGCTCGGCATCCATGGATGGAATTGTAATACAGAAAAGGAATCATTTTGTGAACCATCTTTGGGCACTACCATCCTTAATGCTAGGAGCTGTCCCCCAGCTCACACAATCTAGGCAATACCTACAGGGGACCTTATAAGAACTAGGGTAGCCTGCTCAAATGATAAGACATTTCACAACCAATGTATAAATATTGACCGTGGATTACATCTTACAGGATATTAACAATGGATGTTAAGAAGGGCATCAAAACAAAGGACACAAGAATCCATCTTGTTTAATAATAAATACTGAAGCACGAGAGATCAATTACCAGTTTCTTCAACGGCATAGAGCCAAAAGTTTGGAGAAATATCAAAACATTATTCAGAAAAAACGAACCCATGTTAAATCCGGATCCAGTCCTGACACAAATTGTGGGTAAAGGCAGCCCTTGGGTCACCTAGAGGATGAGATTAGTTACATGTTGTCACAAGTCTTTTCTACAGTGTCGCTAACAACAAAACTTGACTTTCCCCCCCAAAAAATATTTTTTAAAAAGTACTTACGATATTGATGCGTTTATAAAAATTTTACTAAGCATCATGTAATGTATGCCATTAAATGCAAACAATGTGATCGCGTGTATGTACGGATGTAGCCATCTTTATCTTGACTCGGATAACTTGCAGCAGCGTGATATCACACAACAAAAGTCATTAAAAAGTCATTGAAAAAACACTGCCACTGTGTATTTAAAGAGGCTCTGTCACCACATTATAAGTGCCTTATCTTCTACATAATGAGATCGGCGCTGTATTGTAGATTACATCAGTGTTTTTTAATTAGAAAAATGATCATTTTTGACGGAGTTATGACCTATATTAGCTTTATGCTAATGAGTTTCTCAATGGACAACTGGGCGTGTTTTACTATATGGCCAAGTGGACATTGTAAAGAGGAGTATATAAACTAGAGAAACAAAGAATCCAAAGTATCCAAGTATTTAGAAAAGTACAAAATCTTTATTTGAAAAACACATGAGAATCTAAAATACAATGTTTTAACTGGATCATAAATGGACGTACATTAAAAAAATTATTAGAAACAGGTAATGCATGAAAAAATATAAGTTCCAATAAAAGTAATATATAATATAGTGAAATCACTTTTAAGGAACAAACTCATATAAATGAACGTCAGTAAGAAAAAACAACAGAAGGAAAGTGACAGTAAGATGTAAGTAATAACACTTCCTATCAAAAGGACGTAGAGAGTGTCCTAGTTTCTAGTTACAACTTGAAACAGTAATCGTTCAAAACTTACCCATTATCAGTGGTGTAGTGGTATACATTACCTCTTCCCCTGAAGAAGCGATACGCGAAACGCGCGTTGGGGCACCTCCTTACTTACTGGGTCATACCACTACACCACTGATAATGGGTAAGCTTTGAACGATTACTGTTTCAAGTTGTAACTAGAAACTAGGACACTCTCTACGTCCTTTTGATAGGAAGTGTTATTACTTACATCTTACTGTCACTTTCCTTCTGTTGTTTTTTCTTACCGACGTTCATTTATATGAGTTTGTTCCTTAAAAGTGATTTCACTATATTATATATTACTTGTATTGGAACTTATATTTTTTCATGCATTACCTGTTTCTAATAATTTTTTTAATGCACGTCCATTTATGATCCAATTAAAACATTGTATTTTAGATTCTCATGTGTTGTTCAAATAAAGATTTTGTACTTTTCTAAATACTTGGATACTTTGGATTCTTTGTTTCTCTAGTTTATATAATATTGTTTGGAGTCCGTATCTCCGAAAAATTGCAGGTGGTTGAGATTTATATCCCACCTTACATTGTTGTGTCCTGTGAGACTTCTCTTGTTTAATTGTAAAGAGGAGTGTATAACGCTGACCAATCAGCGACCAATCAGCGTCATACACTTCTCTCCATTCATTTACACTGCAGATAGCGATATACTGTATCTATATCGCTATTTGCAGTCACATAAACACACTATAACGTTACTCATGTGTCATGACAATTAATATACATACGTGTATTCATTCTCCTGACCACTTCTGTAGCGTCTCTGTGATTTACAGCATAGCAGGGGTAGTCTCGCGAGATTACGCTGTAAACTGTCATTCACAGCGAGATCTCTCTGTGCTGTGCTGTAAATCACAGAGACGTGCAGAGAAGTGGTCAGGCGAATGAATACACGTCACGTCCTGGCTGGAGGTAATGTATATTCATGGTCATGACACATGAGTAGCGTTATAGTGTGTTTATGTGACTGCACATAGCGATATAGATATATCGCTATCTGCAGAGTAAATTAATAGAGAGAAGTGTATGACACTGATTTGTCACTGATTGGTCAGCGTCATACACTCCTCTGTACAACGCCCACTTGGTCATATAGTAAAACTGTTAGGGATCTGCCAGGTACTACGTCTAGGTATACTCCTGGGATTAATCAATCCACACCTGAGGCCAGACCTGTTCGACTGACACCATCTCCCACCAACCAGGGTGGCAGGCTCAGGAGTGGGAGAGCCTATCGCGGCCTGGTCTGTCGGAGTTAGCTCCGCCCCCTGTCCTTTATTACCTGCCCTGTTCTCTTCCTCAGTGCTTGTAATTCTTTTGGATTCCTGGCCCCACTGCTGCTTGCTCCAGCCTGCTTCTGCCGTGCTTCTGCCTTGCTGCAGTTCTGCTTGACCTGCCTTGCTTTGCCCCTGGCTTGCTTCTGTCTCCGTGCCCGCTTGGGTATACTCCACTTCATCCTGGTCCTGACTATTCTTTCACCGCTCCGTTTCCTCGCTGCGTTCCGTGGGCTACTGCCCCTTCCCTTGCGTGTTCCCTGTTTGTTCTCCCGTGCACTTAGACAGCGTAGGGACCGCCGCCCAGTTGTACCTCGTCGCCTAGGGCGGGTCGTTGCAAGTAGGCAGGGACAGGGCGGTGGGTAGATTAGGGCTCACTTTCCCTTCACCTCCTTCCTGCCATTACATAATTACAAGCCCTTACCTAGTCTACCATTTCTCCTACGCTGACGCTATCATGAACCCCCTTGAGACCCTGACCCAGCAGATGCAGGGCCTCTCCCTACAGGTCCAGGCCCTGGCCCAAAGGGTCAACCAGGGTGACGCTGCTTTAGTAGTACCCCTCACCTCACCTCTAGAACCCGACCTCAAGTTACCTGACCGGTTCTCAGGGGACCGTAAGACGTTTCTCTCCTTCCGGGAGAGTTGCAGACTGTATTTCCGCCTAAAGCCCCACTCCTCAGGTTCCGAAAACCAGCGGGTGGGTATCATCATATCCCGACTCCAGGAAGGGCCCCAAGAGTGGGCCTTCTCCTTGGCTCCTGACGCCCCTGAACTTTCCTCTGTTGATCGTTTTTTCTCTGCCCTCGGACTCATTTACGACGAGACTGACAGGACTGCTTTAGCCGAGAGTCAGCTGGTGACCTTACGTCAGGGTAGGAGACCGGTTGAGGAATACTGTTCTGATTTTAGGAAGTGGTGCGTAGCTTCTCAGTGGAACGATCTGGCCCTAAGGTGCCAGTTTAGGTTAGGATTATCTGACGCCCTGAAGGATCTGCTGGTTAGCTACCCCTCGTCTGACTCCCTTGACCAGGTTATGGCCCTAGCAGTACGACTTGACCGACGTCTCAGGGAACGTCAGCTAGAACGCTTCAATGTGCTCCCCTCTGACTTTTCTGCGATCCCCCCAGAGGTCCCGTCTCCTCGCCCCTCCACGGAGGACTCGGAGGTACCTATGCAACTCGGGGCCTCCATGTCCCCTCTTCAACGTAGGGAGTTTCGCAGAATGAATGGTCTCTGCTTCTACTGTGGGGACGACAAGCATCTACTGAACACCTGTCCCAGGCGCAAGAATAAGAAGCCGGAAAACTTCCGCGCCTAAGTGATCATCGGGGAGGTCACTTGGGCGCACAGGTATTTCCCGTTAATGTGAAACGCAATAAAATTTTGCTTCCCTTTCAGGTCTCGTTTGCTGGCCGGTCTGCCACGGGCAGTGCCTTCGTGTATTCTGGCTCATCTGCTAATATCATGTCTGTGGAATTTGCTATGTCTCTAAAGATGCCTTGTATTGATTTACCTTATCCTATCCCTGTAGTAGGAATCGACTCAACTCCCCTTGCTAATGGTTATTTTACTCAGCATACTCCTGTTTTTGAACTCCTGGTTGGCTCCATGCATTTGGAGCAGTGCTCTGTACTGGTGATGCAGGGATTATCGTCTGATCTGGTTTTAGGCCTTCCCTGGTTGCAGTTGCATAATCCCACGTTTGATTGGAATACTGGGGATCTCACCAAATGGGGTAATGAATGTCTTATGTCATGTCTTTCTGTTAACTCTATTTCTCCCCGGGAGGAGGTAAACACGCTTCCTGAGTTTGTTCAGGACTTCGCCGATGTGTTTTCTAAGGAGGCCTCCGAGGTGTTGCCCCCCCATAGAGATTACGATTGCGCTATCGATTTGGTGCCTGGTGCCAAGCTTCCTAAGGGTAGGATATTTAATCTTTCATGTCCTGAACGTGAAGCTATGAGGGTGTATATCCAAGAATGCCTGGCCAAGGGTTTCATTCGCCCCTCGACTTCCCCTGTAGGTGCTGGCTTCTTCTTCGTGGGGAAGAAGGATGGTGGTCTTAGGCCGTGCATTGATTATCGTAACCTGAATAAGGTCACCGTAAGGAACCAGTACCCACTTCCTTTGATTCCGTATCTTTTTAATCAGGTTCAGGGAGCCCAATGGTTTTCTAAGTTCGATCTACGGGGGGCATATAACCTTATCCGCATCAAAGAGGGGGATGAGTGGAAAACTGCGTTCAACACACCCGAGGGTCATTTCGAATACCTGGTCATGCCCTTTGGGTTGTGTAATGCCCCTGCTGTCTTCCAGAATTTTATTAATGAAATCCTGAGAGAGTACCTGGGTAATTTTCTTGTTGTGTACCTTGATGACATACTGGTGTTTTCCAAGGACTGGTCCTCCCACGTGGAGCATGTCAGGAAGGTGCTCCAGGTCCTTCGGGAGAATAATCTGTTTGCTAAGACTGAAAAATGTGTCTTTGGGGTACAGGAGATACCATTTTTAGGGCAAATCCTCACTCCTCATGAATTTCGCATGGACCCTGCCAAGGTTCAGGCTGTGGCGGAATGGGTCCAACCTGCATCCCTTAAGGCGTTACAGTGTTTTTTAGGGTTCGCCAACTATTACAGGAGATTTATTGCCAACTTCTCGGTCGTCGCTAAGCCTCTTACGGACCTTACCCGCAAGGGTGCTGATGTCCTCCATTGGCCCCCTGAGGCCGTCCAGGCCTTTGAGACCCTCAACAAGTGCTTTATCTCGGCCCCCGTGCTGATTCAGCCCAACCAAGAGGAGCCATTTATTGTGGAGGTTGACGCATCCGAGGTGGGAGTGGGGGCCGTCTTGTCCCAGGGTACCAGCTCCCTCACCCATCTCCGCCCCTGTGCTTACTTCTCTAGGAAGTTTTCGCCCACGGAGAGTAACTATGATATTGGCAACCGCAAACTTCTAGCCATTAAATGGGCTTTTGAGGAGTGGCGGCACTTCCTGGAGGGGGCCAGACACCAGGTAACGGTCCTTACGGATCACAAGAATCTGGTTTTCCTAGAATCGGCCCGGAGGCTTAATCCTAGACAAGCTCGGTGGGCACTATTCTTTACCAGATTTAATTTCTTTGTTACCTATAGGGCTGGGTCCAAGAATATTAAGGCTGATGCTCTGTCACGTAGTTTCATGGCCAATCCTCCTTCCGAGAAGGATCCTGCTTGTATTTTACCCCCTGGTATAATCGTCTCTGCCACGGATTCTGATTTAGCTTCTGATATCGCGGCTGATCAGGGTGCAGCTCCCGGGAACGTCCCTGGGGACAAACTGTTTGTTCCCCTGCAATACCGGCTGAGGGTACTCAGGGAAAACCATGACTCCGCTCTATCTGGTCATCCTGGCATCTTGGGCACCAAACACCTCATTACCAGAAACTATTGGTGGCCTGGGTTGCCTAAAGACGTTAGGGCTTACGTCGCCGCTTGTGAAGTTTGCGCTAGGTCCAAGACCCCTAGGTCCCGACCTGCGGGCCTACTACGTTCCTTGCCCATTCCCCAGAGACCTTGGACCCATATCTCCATGGATTTTATCACCGATTTGCCTCCATTTCAGGGCAAGTCGGTGGTGTGGGTGGTAGTCGACCGCTTCAGCAAGATGTGCCACTTTGTGCCCCTTAAGAAGCTACCCAACGCCAAGACGTTAGCTTCTTTGTTTGTGAAACACATCCTGCGTCTCCATGGGGCCCCAGTCAATATCGTTTCTGACAGAGGGGTACAATTTGTTTCCTTATTTTGGAGAGCTTTTTGTAAAAAGTTGGAGATTGATCTGTCCTTCTCCTCCGCCTTCCATCCCGAAACTAATGGCCAAACGGAAAGGACTAACCAATCCCTGGAACAATATTTATGGTGTTTCATCTCTGACTGTCAATTCGATTGGGTCTCATTCCTTCCCCTTGCTGAATTTTCCCTGAATAACCGGGTCAGTAACTCGTCAGGGGTCTCCCCGTTTTTCTGTAATTTCGGGTTTAACCCAAGGTTCTTCTCCGTCTCCCCTGGTTGTTCCAATAATCCTAAGGTAGAGGATGTTCATCGGGAACTGTGCACTGTCTGGGCCCAGGTTCAGAAGAACCTAGAGGCGTCCCAGAGCGCACAAAAGATTCAGGCGGATAGTAGACGTTCTGCTAACCCCCGGTTTGTCGTCGGGGATTTGGTCTGGTTGTCGTCCAGGAACTTGCGCCTTAAGGTCCCGTCCAGGAAGTTTGCTCCCCGATTTTTTGGACCTTATAAGATCATTGAAGTCCTCAACCCTGTATCCTTCCGTCTGGAGCTCCCCCCATCCTTTCGCATACATGACGTCTTCCATGCCTCCCTCCTTAAACGCTGCTCCCCGTCCTGGTCCCCCTCGAGGATACCTCCTGTTCCCGTTCTCACCCCTGAGGGGGTGGAATTCGAGGTGGCCAAGATTATGGACAGTAGGATGGTCCAGGGCTCCCTCCAGTACCTGGTCCATTGGAGAGGATACGGGCCGGAGGAGAGGACTTGGGTACCTGCCCGTGATGTTCACGCTGGGGTATTGATCAGGAGGTTCCACCTTCTCTTCCCCACTAAACCGGGTCCTCTTAGTAAGGGTCCGGTGGCCCCTCATAAAAGGGGGAGTACTGTTAGGGATCTGCCAGGTACTACGTCTAGGTATACTCCTGGGATTAATCAATCCACACCTGAGGCCAGACCTGTTCGACTGACACCATCTCCCACCAACCAGGGTGGCAGGCTCAGGAGTGGGAGAGCCTATCGCGGCCTGGTCTGTTAGCTCCGCCCCCTGTCCTTTATTACCTGCCCTGTTCTCTTCCTCAGTGCTTGTAATTCTTTTGGATTCCTGGCCCCACTGCTGCTTGCTCCAGCCTGCTTCTGCCGTGCTTCTGCCTTGCTGCAGTTCTGCTTGACCTGCCTTGCTTTGCCCCTGGCTTGCTTCTGTCTCCGTGCCCGCTTGGGTATACTCCACTTCATCCTGGTCCTGACTATTCTTTCACTGCTCCGTTTCCTCGCTGCGTTCCGTGGGCTACTGCCCCTTCCCTTGCGTGTTCCCTGTTTGTTCTCCCGTGCACTTAGACAGCGTAGGGACCGCCGCCCAGTTGTACCTCGTCGCCTAGGGCGGGTCGTTGCAAGTAGGCAGGGACAGGGCGGTGGGTAGATTAGGGCTCACTTTCCCTTCACCTCCTTCCTGCCATTACAAAAACACGCCCAGTTGTCCATTGAGAAAGTCATTAGCATAAAGCTAAAATAGGTAATAACTCCGTCAAAAATGATTGTTTTTCTAAATAAAAAACACTGTTGTAATCTACATTACAGCGCCGATCACATCATGTACAATATAGGCCGCTTATAATGTGGTGACAGAGCCTCTTTAAGGCGTTGAAAGTCAAGATAAAGCCGGCTACATCTGTAGGGCGCACGATTAGAAACTTCAAAACGCGCATTGTAGAACACATTTCAGATACAAAAACAAAAAAACCACTAATGCCTCTCTGGTGCAGAAAAACACTTCTTAGAAACACATAATGGCAATTTTTAAAGCTTATGGGGGAAATGTATTAACCTTTCTACACCAGTTTTCTAAAAGGGGGCTTCCCAAAAGGGGGCAGGGTGACAGCAGCTCAACAAATTTATAATAATTTACACCTGGCGTAAACTATAGTCGAAATCTACACCTGCTAATAATTGGCAAAAATGTCACTATGTGGAGCGTAGCTAGGTAGAGGCCCATGCCAGGCTCCTCTGCGTCCCCTCTATCGGACAATTAAATAAAAAATGAATGCTCACCTCACCACTCCTCTTCTGGTCCCCTCATGTTCTCTCCGCAGCCTGCGGCTCATACAGTGCAATGATGACGTTGAGTGCTGTGTCGCATATAAAGAACCTGACGCTGCTCGGTGTCAGTGTATTGTATGGGCAGCAGGGAGCCTTAGGGGATCAAGGGGGAAGAAGAGAAGCGGAGAAAAGATTATACTTATTTTTTATTTTACATTATGTCGGATGGGTAGGGGGAATGGATGGAGCATGGCCGCGGTCGCTACATAACGATTGTGGCGCACGAACGGCCAAAGATGTGACACATTTAATAAATGTATTTCATCTTACTCCAACTTTCTTTATATTAAGACTGGCATATGAAATGCCATCTTAATAAATTCCCCTTTTTATGGCCTTGAACAATTGAAGAAACAAAAGACGGGTGGATATTGGAGAAGACACTTCCTGAATAGGGAGGCGTTCTGCGATCTGCAGCTTCATACAAGATTCCCGAAGGGTCTTAATTGGAGGAATGATCTGTTATATGTTTACTTAAGTGGAATAACACTTACTACACAATGTATATATCAACGACATAGCATAACAGTCATTTTCCTCTCATAATATGCAGTTTGATGACTTTTATGGCGATTTGTTTTTTAAATATTGCATATTTAAATATGGTGCTAAACTCCTGTTAAATAAAGATTCAGCTTCTCCCCTACTTGAGTAGCTGTGCAGCACCTGCACGAATTTGAGAATTTGCCTCTCTGGTCATGTGATCACAGGTCCTGCACACATAACACAACAGCACTACACAAACTATTTATGCAGTTTGTTCACTAGATGGCAGCAAAGCACTGAAATGATATACACATACACGTTTACATAGGCGGCATACATGTTTACATAGGCGGTACGCTTGGTGCTAAACTTGTAAATAAAAACACAACAATCAAAAGTATCATCAACTATAAATTTATAATCCATGCCCACCTGCGGCTGCTGCTACGCATAGCCTCACCATTATGGTCGGACAGTCTGAAGGTGACAGTGGAGAGGATTATTTTCAGACACTTCTACACTGGTTTGGACTGGTTCACTGGTTTCCCAGTTTGATCGGCTGCTTGTCTCATTTGAATTAAGAACCTCCTGAGCTCAGGACAAGGGGCAAATAAGGCTGGGTTCACACGTGGCGGAATTTCACTTAAATTCCGCTGCGGACACTCCGCAGCGTTAATCCGCAGCGGAGCCGTTTCTCCATTGACTTACACTTTAATTTAGCAGTGTTCGTTTAGACGAGGCGTAAAATTCCGCTGCGGAGCATAGGCTGCGGAGCGGAATTTGGTGTCCGCAGCATGCTCTGTCTGTTGCGGAGCAGTGGCGGACTCATGGCGGAATTTCTCCATTGACTTCAATGGAGATTCTAATTTCCGCAATGAAGTCCGCAGCTGTCATGCACATGTTATGTGTGCTGCGGATCCGTCTTGCTTTTTTAACTTGACATTTCTTCATTCTGGCTGGACCTATGTATTTCTAGGTCTACAGCCAGACTGAGGAAGTCAATGGGGCTCCCGTAATGACGGGAGCGTTGCTAGGAGACGTCTGTAAATAGTCACTGTCCAGGGTGCTGAAAGAGTTAAGCGATCGGCAGTAACTGTTTCTGCACCCGGGACAGTGACTACCGATCCCAATATACAGCAACCTGTAAAAAAAAATGAAGTTCCTACTTACCGAGAACTCCCTGCTTCTGTCTCCAGTCCGGCCTCCCAGGATGACGTTTCAGTCTAAGTGACGGCTGCAGCCAATCACAGGCTAATAACAGGCTGCAGCGGTCACATGGACTGGCGCGTCATCCAGGGAGGTCGGGCTGGATGCCGAAGGAGGGACGCGTCACCAAGACAACGGGCGGTAAGTATGAATTTCTTTGACTTTCACAAGGGAAAGTGCTGTCCCTTCTCTCTATCCTGCACTGATAGGGAGAAGGGAAGCACTTTTCCCGCAGTCCGCAGCAGCTAGTCCGCATCAATGTACTGCACATTTTGTGCAGATCCGCAGCAGAATCTGCAACGCAGATTCTGTGCGGCATTGATGCGGACAGTTGCGGAGGAAATCCGCCACGTGTGGTCATGCCCTAACAGAAATATTCCTAGAAAAAGTCTCTGTCCACCTGCAGCAAAATAGACAAAGTGGTTCCCCCCATTCCTCACACTGGCCCCAGATAAAACTGCTATGGCGAAACTCCAGTTGGCGACAAGTTGCCAGCAATCCTGTATTTAATAGAAGTGCATGTTCTGCGCTGTGTGACCGAGGCCTAAATCTTTTCATGCATAGTTTGAGCTCTCAGATTTTTCAGGGACAGATTATACGATATGTACCAAAGTGGTGTTTCCTTCGAGGATTCTTACATTTAAAAAACACAGGGAAATATGACCTGGACATCCACAGACCGTTCCCCCCTGCCCTTTCTCATTAGTTACAACTTGTCAATAAATATGTCCTCCTGTATAACATTTTATATATGAGTAGGAAATGTCCCTACAAATTAGAAAAGATTTGGTCCTGATGGGTTAAGCTGAAAGGAACGGCTACGTAACTTGTAGCTCAAATGTGAAGGAAATCATTATCTATCCTTATAACTAAGGCTTCGTTCACATCGGCGTTGGGACTCCGTTCATGGGTTCCGTCGGACCTTTTCGCCAGGGGACCCCATGAACGGACTCCAAACTGAAACCATAGGTTTCCGTTTGCATCACCATTGATTTTAATGGTGACGGATTCGGTGCAAATGGTTTCCATTTGTCACCGTTGTGTAAGGGTTCTGTTATTTTGACTGTGCTATTCATTCTGTCAAAATGATGGAATCCTCACACAACGGTGATAAACGGAAACCATTTTCACCGGATCCGTCACCATTGAAATCCATGGTGATGCAAACGGAAACCTATGGTTTCTGTTTCTTTCAGTTTGGATTCCGTTCATGGGTTCCTCTGACGGAAAGGTTCGACGGAACCCATGAACGGAGTCCTGATGCAGATGTGAATGAAGCCTTAGATGAGGAAATGGACGCCTCTGTGTGACTGGTTGGGTTTGTTGGTTAAATAGAATTCAATGTGTTATTATTTGCTTTTCATGCTTTGTCGTTTTTTTGTCCGTTATTTTTTTTTGCAAAATTATAAATTAAACCTTTGAAAAGTGAAAAAAAAAATGGCAGGAAAACAGTTAACAATTTTCAGATTACTATTCAGATCACTAAAATTCTAATGCCAATTTAATAAAATGTGGTGGAAATCCACATGTGAACATACTCTAATTGAAGCTGAAGGATCTCCAGCTCGTCTTGGTGGCCGTACAACTTATTTTTCCTTTTGTACACAATCCCCCCCAGTACTATATTGTAAAGCTTAGACGCTGTTTTCTTATTTTCTCCTGTATGTATTCTGTCGTATTAGGCAATGTGAGCATTGTGTATTTTTTATATGGCTCCCATTAGTGGAATGAAGGGAAAACTTTTCCATAAGGGAGAGATGTGGGAAGGTTTTTCCTGCTTTCCTCTAATGGGATCAGATACAACAGTGATCAAACTGACCTGACAATACAAGCACGTGATACAGCCTGGAAGGGAGAACATCAGTATATTGTAAAGGTTTTTTTTTTTTTAATGTTTTGTGGCCATATAAACCCATTTAAATGTTCCTGGAAAACTCCTTGAAATATGTAGTAAATTTCATTTAGTGTTAAGTACACTGTATTATTAGGGCGCTGTACTACAGCAGTATTGTATTGTATTGTATTGTATGATGCTAATATTGTCTGACACTTATTTTGGCTCCCAGCAGTGTGTTCGGTTCGGGACTTGCGGCCAAAATTTGTTCCGTCCATTACGGACGTAATGTGCTCGTGTGAATCCAGCCTTACTCTCGTCAGACTTTCCTCTATTCAAATTTAATTTCTCTAACGGCAAAAGAGAGAAAATCTCAACATATTCATCACGCCAAATACGATCTCTAATCTCCGTCTTAAGGGAGCTCTCAAAACAAACATTTGGCTAACCGAACCCCATGCAGTTGAACCGCAACAGGAGCGCAAGACCCACCAGCACTCCCAGTGACTTTAGAACCTAGCGCCGCAGTCCCAGATACCGAACCGTACCATGCCGCAACAGGAGAAGGAGCAAGGGGGACCACAGGTGGTGGGACCTCACGCTGCACCAAAGCCTCTCTAACACCAGCCAGTAATTGAGCCACTACCTGTCCCAAATCAGACACTGTCAAGCTGGGGGGCTCCTGACTATGGTGTGAGCAGGGCTCAGGAAGCATTGACCTCCTAGCTAGTCTTGACTTGGGGATTAGCGGTATATCCCTGAGCACCCCTGATGGTAAGTCTGTTTAACTTTTACCTAACAATGTCCACCACCCCGGTCTCCTTCTGCTTTATGGGAGGCTTCTGTTCTCCCTGAGGTCATCTCAGGAGCAGGACGTAGAAGAATATTTATCACCGCTTAACTGCAGTAACTCTGCTCAATCTTTATTAAAACCATAAAGAAGTACAAAATGTTAAAAAAAAATGCAGCTCACCAAAAGACAATTAGGAAACAATGTAAGCGTCGTCTTTACCAAATCTGTACTTTTATCAATGAAAAATGTTAAAACAACAAGCAATAGACAGACGACAATTACAGAGAGAGAGAAGAAAAAAATTGAATGGTCGGGCACTACAGCGAGGTAGCAGAGTGGAGGGGGTTAGCGGTCAACCACTCAGAAAATGCCTGAGATTTTACTTCAACAATCGGCAGAGTTGCTGGATTCTGAATATCAGTGAATGTGGCCAAACATTTCGATTTGTACCGGGGAATTGTAGACTTCCAATGTCTAGGCACAACCTAGTCTGAATAAATGGAGGAGAACCTTCTTCTGGAAAGAAATAGATCTGGAGAGAATGGAGCGGAGAGGGCATGTTCAAAGAGAGCATTTATTGCCAACCAAAATGGTGCGATGTGCCTACAATCCCATCAGATGTCAGTAAGCGTACCTACCATTCCCCCACAGCTCCAACATGTCTCCAAACACTCCATGGGTAAAGCCCATGGAGGACCACCAGGACTCCTGAACCAACATGTATGTAAAAGTTTTTCTAGTTTTGCACAATAAAAACACTTTTTAATTTTTTTACAAAATAATTTGTTTTTGTGACGCTGCATTCGAAGATGAACTGCATAGTTTTTCAACTAATCTGGTCCCCATGGCAGAAACATGTCTTTCCATCTGGCACCTCCAGCAGACTCCTTTCAGTCTAGTTTGATTTCTTTTACCTCAGAGTTCCTCTTTTTACCTTTTTTTAATTTCTTCTCTCCCCCTTTTTTTGAACTATTTCTAACAGGGGCTGTGCAGGATTAGAAAAATATGGCTGCTTTCTTCCAAAAACAGCACCACACCTATCCACAGGTTGTATTTGGTATTGCAGGTTTGCTCCATTGAAGTGAATGGTAATGAGCTGTAATACCACACACAACCTATGGACAGGTGTGGTGCTGGTTTTTGGAGAAAGCAGACAAGTTATCTTATCCTGGACAACCCTTTGTCATGGATTGTTCTTGTGCGGAGATGCTCCCTGCATTATCCCTTTTCCTTTATGGCCTCCCTTTTTCCTATTCAGCTTTATGGCCTCTGTGGTAAGTACACTGCCAGTCATTAAAGGGTTAACACTTCAGACCACTGTGGGTGACGTCACAATGAACGAAGCGGCAGTGGTAAGAAACTCCTGTAGTAATGATGATGAATGTGCTGATGTCATAAATACAAATGTTAATGACATAAAGAAGATTCCATATTAGAAGGTTTTACTGCCACATTTAGTGCCATATTGGATGGGACTGAGGACCTTGAGCTTGACTTCCCCACCAATGCCGACCTGATGTAACTTGTAGGTTCTAGCAGGGAAACCCTACACCCAAGACCACTTCTTCATCACAGTGATGCCATCCTCTTCATATGGGTTGTCTGTAATAGAGGGGGGTTTCCAGCAGGAGATCCCCCCCTATTAGCCAGAAAGGAGACAGGTGCTACAAGGAGGCATCTGGAGGACCCGTCTCATCCGTGGATCACCCATTCATTTTAATGGGTGCCCAGGAAGAGAGACATCCGCCTAGCCAACCAGATCAGCCGATTTATGTGTTTCATGTCGTTCGTTCATTGTATTGTCTTTCCTTGAAAATCTGAGAAAATGTACAAATTCTGTTACAAATTATATTTTGGCACCTTCTAAGCCCAGAGGAAGGGCAATCCTCCAGCCAT
Organism: Rhinoderma darwinii; assembly: GCF_050947455.1. Lineage (NCBI taxonomy): Eukaryota > Metazoa > Chordata > Amphibia > Anura > Rhinodermatidae > Rhinoderma > Rhinoderma darwinii. Next base: position 594,774 of record NW_027461923.1, on the reverse strand, counting down.
GGTTTCCCTAGAGGTTTCCCCCACAGGGGGTTTTTCCTTTCCTGCGTGCTGGAGGGTGACTCTTCGTGAGTCGGAGGTTTGCCATTTTGGGTTTGGTCATATAATATAATAAAAGTTTTGACCATTTAACACCCAATTATAATGTTTTGTGTCTTTATTTTGCATGACTTGGGGTACGTCGAGTGATGGATGTGTATGCAAATTACAGTTACCTATATATCTGTTCCCCATTCATAACCCACACCTTTCTCTCAAGAAGACTTGACACCGAGGGTTTGGATAAAGTGGCCACAGCAGCCATTTTATTAAAGGGGTTGTCCGAGATATATTTTTATTTAAAAGTTAAACACACAATACACACATTAAATATTCCCTAATATACTTACCTGTGCAATCTTGCTTCTGTTCTCCGTTCTGGCAGCTCTTTTCTTCCGATCACATGTCTTCTGACGTCACGTTTTCTTCCTCCTCCACTGTCGTGTCGTGTCCCGATCACATGGTCTCGCCCATGGAGACGTGTCGTTTCTGCGGGTGCCCGCCCAGCCTATGCAGCTTTTTTTCACTGTGAGCGCGCCTATGCGTGTTCACAGTGAAAAAAGTGAAGAGGGACGGCACCTGCGGGAATGTCGGGTCTCCGGCTGTCAGTGACTGCCGGGGACTCGGAGGAGAAGATAGAAGCAGCTTTCGCTGCTTCTGTCTTCTCCAATGTCTTTTTACACAGCGTTCAATGAACGCTGTGTATAGGATCACCGGGTACCGTTAGTGGCAGACTGCTGCTGGGTCTAATCAGACCCAGCACAGCCCTATTAGTGACAATCGTCACTATGAGAGGGCTGATTTCCCCTGTAACTGGGGCTGCCGTGCAACTCCAGTTACAGTGGAAAAGATGGTGTAAAAGAAAGAAAAAATATATATAATGTTCCCCAAAGGTCTTTTTTGACCTTTGAGGGACAGACCATAGTAATAAAAATATAATTAAACTAACACGTGCTAAAAAGGGCTAAACGGTGCCCCGTCCTGAACTAGATAAGATCTTCTGGGGTCCTGTATCTAAGCCTACATTGTTAGGCTTAGATACAGGGTCTAACAAACAGTGTCACACATGGAGCCTGTATCTAAGCCTAACACAATGTAGGCTTAGATACAGGACCCCAGATGACATTCTTTTTATTCCTGTATAAGGGTATGTTCACACGGCCTATTTACGGGCGTAATTCGGGCGTATTAACCCCCGAATTACGGCTTGAAATCGTTGGCAAACATCTGCCCATTGAAAGCAATGGGCTGACGTTTGTCTGTTCACACGAGGCGTATATTTACGCGTCGCTGTCAAAAGACGGCGCGTAAATAGACGCCCGCGCCAAAGAAGTGTCATGTCACTTCTTCAGACGTAAATTGAGCCGTTTTCCATGGACTACATGGAAAACCAGCTACAGTTACGTCCATAATGGACGCGGCGTTCAAGCGCCTGCACATGCCGTTACGTTTGAAACGACAGGGCTGTTTTCTCCTGAAAACAGCCCGTAATTTCGGCAGTTACGGACGCTGCCGTGTGAACATACCCTAAGATTAGTGTTTTGGGGCCCTGTATCTAAGCCTAACATGTGGTATTCTTAGATACATGGCCCATGTGTGACACTGTCTGCTTGGGTAATGTTACTAAGGCTACCTTGTGGTAGGCTTAGATACATGGTCTAACAGTATCACACATGAGCAGTGTATCTAAGCATCCCTCTTTTTTTTTTTTCTTCGTTATTAGGTGTTTTTTACAGGTTGGGTCCTTGGTACTACATCAAGTTCAAGGACTACTTCAATGACACCTTTTTTATTTTTAATAAAATTGTTAACCAGTGTTGTGTGTGTTATTTTATTACAATATTTTTTCTATGTCCTTCTCATTTATTTAAAAATGTATTATTAGTGCATTATTAATGGCCACTGTCTAACAGCGTCCATTAGTAAGGCTTCATGCACACTAGCGTGTGTATTTTCCGCGCGTGAAAAACTTGCGTCAATCCCATCCGTGTGTTTGCGTTAGGGCGGATTAACACGAACGTGCTATACGTCCGTGCAACCCGCGTGGTATTCACGCGGGTCGCACGGACCTATGCTAGTCTATGGGGCAGTGCAGACAGTCCGTGAATTTTACGCAGCGTGAGTCCGCTGCGTAAAACTCGCGACATGTTCTATATTTCTGCGTTTTTCGAGCATCACGCACCCATTGAAGTCAATAGGTGCGTGAAAATCAGGCGCACCCCATGGAAGCACTTCCGTGGGACGAGCGTAATTCGCGCAACAACAGTAAAATAATGAATGTAAACAGAAAAGCACCACGTGCTACAAACATCCAAACGGAGTGTCATAATGATGGCGGCTGCGCGAAAACCGCAGCCGCGCATCCGTATGAACATGACATGGAGCGGTCAAGTGCATTTTGCGCACGCAAAACGCCGCATTTGTGTGCGCAAAATGCACACGCTGGTGTAAATCCGCCCTTATGCATCAGTGTGCTTTTCGATTGTCATGTGTTATTCACGCACTCACAAAGCCAGCCCATTTTTTTCTTCTTTTTTACAACAAATTGCTGTGTAAATCACGCACCAAACACGTGTGCGGTGCGTGGTTTTCACGCATGCATTGACTTCAATGTGAGTGTAGGTGCATGATAACGCACCAATCGAGGACATGCAGTATGTTTCACGCAGCGGACTCTCGCTGCGTGAATAGTCACGCATGTGTCAACGGCCCCATTGAAATAAATGGGTTGCGTGTGTTGTGCGTTTTTTCAAAGCACAGCACACGGACGTGATTCACACTTGTGTAAATCGTGCCTAAGGCCCCATTCACACCAGGGTGAATCTCGTCCGTGTGCTGATCGTCGAAACCACGCACAGCACACGCGACCCATTTATTTCAATGGGGCCGTTTTCACGCAGCGAGAGTCCGCTGCGTGAAACATACTGCATGTCCTCTATTGGCGCGTTATCATGCACCTACACTCACATTAAAGTAGACGCATGCGTGAAAACCATGAACCAAACAAGCGTGTTTGCTGCGTGATTTATGCTGCAATTTGTTGTAACAAGCATTAAAATCGAGCATTAAAACTGCCTTGCGGGAAAAAGAAGCAACATGCTCCATCTTCGGGCGTTTACGCCTCTGACCTCCCATTGACTTCAATGGGAGGCAGAGAAAGCGTATTTTGCGTTGTTTTATGCCCGCGGCGCTCAATTGCCGCAGGCGAAAAACGCCACGGAAAACGACGCAAAAAACGCAGCAAAAAAAGCCACAAACAACGCCGCAAAAAACAGACGCAAAAAAAAACGCCAAAAAGGCTACGATAAATGCCGCGAAAAACATCGCAAATAAAGGCGCGAAAAAAGCCCCAAACAAAGAGGCAAAGAACGCCACGAAAAACGACAGGGAAAACGACACGAAAGACGCAATGAAAAACGCAGAAAAAAAACGCGAAAAACGACGCAAAAAAGGCTACGATAAACGCCACGGAAAACGCTGCGAAAAACATCGCGGAAAAAGACGCAAAAAACGCCGCAAAAAGAGGCAAAGAACGCAGCGAAAATCAACTGGGAAAACGCCACGAAAGACGCAACGAAAAACGCAGCAAAAATAGGCGCAAACAACGATGCAAAAAAAGAAATGATAAACTACGTGAAAAAGGCTACGATAAACGCAATGGAAAACACAGCAAAAAACATCGCAAAAAAATACGCAAACAAACAAGCAAAAAACGCCAAGATAAACTAAGCGAAAAACGCCCCGAACAAACCGGCAAACAAATACGCAAACAGCGCACAAAAAACTCCGGGAAAAACGACGCAAAAATCAACGTGCAGGGAGAGGTAAATCTGCCGCAAACTTCAAGACGGAATTTTGAGGCAGATATTCCTCTTGCAAAAAAACTCTGTGTGAACATGGCCTTAGTGGAGAGAGACATGAGATAGAAGAGGGTGGACGAGGGTGAGGGAGACACGAAGAGGTTTATAGACCTGAAAAGAGAAAGAAAACATAAATGTGAAAACATAATGGGGGGAGAACGGTCACCATCCTTCAAGAATGTCAGCAAGAAGACAAGTCCAGTGAAGGATGTCAGCGGGAGGAGCAGGGACAGCTCACGTGAACTCTTGGAAGGTACGTGCACGCTCATTGCAGCCTGCAAGGAGCGTGCACGGGAAAAAAGTTTCCTCACAAGGAAAGATCAACAAACCAGAGCTGAACTGCATGTAAACAAGCCGTGCTAAACTCAAAGCAGAAATGTGCCAAGTAGAATTTTTTTTTTAAATAATGCTTTATTTAGGTTGTCTGTATAAGGGGTAATGTATGACACAGTTTTTGAAAAAATGTTGGTATCTCGGACAACCCCTTTAAGTCTTGTTTGCCAAAGGAATCAAATACTTATTTCTCTGTGCACAATGCAAATAAATATATATAATTTTGACAATGTGATTTTCAGTTTTTTTTTTTTATATAATCTAACTCTCACTGGTAAAATTAACCTAGCCTAAAAATTCTAGACTGTTCATGTCTGTGACAGTGGGCAAACTTACAAAATCAGCAAGAGATCAAATACTTATTTCCTCCACTGTACCTCAGCTCTCTCTTCTAGTCCATTTCTATCCATGTTCAGTAGTGGGGGGGACTCTGCTGCACCACTGCCATGCCTGGCCACAGGTTGTGTGTGTTATTGCAGCCCTGCCTCTTTTACTACAATGAAGCTGAGCTGCAATACCAGGCACGACCCATGGACAAGTGTGGCGCTGTTTTTGGAAGAAAGCAGCCATGTTTTTCTAATCCTGGACAACTTCTTTAACCCTTCCCTGTCAAGATGGGAATCTCATACGTCCCGGCAGGAAGGCACCTTGGTAGACAAGGACGAATAAATCAGGAACTAACATGAAGTTTAACCCCTTCCCGACATTTGACGTATCCATACTCCAAAGTCGGGAAGGGGAAGTATGGAACGGGCTCACGGAGTGAACCCGCTCCATACGATGCCGGTGTCGGCTGTATATGACAATCGTGTGCGATCCCGCTTGTTTAACTCGTTAAATGGCGCGGTCAATAGCGACCGCAGCATTTAAATCGTTAGAAAGAGGGGGCGACCCCCTCTAACAGCTCATCACGCCCCCCACAATGCAATCGTGGGGTGGCGATAGTTGCTATGGCTGCCTGGGGGCCTAATGAAGGCCCCCAGGTCCGCCATCTTTGTGCGCCTATTAAGCTATGCCTCCGGCAGGGCTTAATAGATGCCTGTCAGAATCACTATATATACATTAGTATTGCAGTATATAGTGCAAGTGATCTGACGATCGCTGGTTGAAGTCCCCTAGGGGGACTAATAAAAAAAGTAAAAATTAGTAAAATAAAGTTGTTGTTTTTTATGTAAAAAAATGTTTAAGATTAAAAGTTCCAAACACCCCCCATTTCCCATTTTCCCCCTAGAGCATAGTAAAAAATAAATAAACATAATTGGTATCGCCGCGTCCGTAAAAGTCTAAACTATTACAATATATCATTATGTAACCCGCAGGGTGAACGCCGTAAAAAAAAAAATTGTAAGCGCCAGAATCTCTATTTTTTGGTCACCTCATCGCCCACAAAAGATGAAATAAAAAGTGATCAAAATATAAAAGTTATGGGGTGTGGCTTGGACATGGCGCTGACCAGACGTCATACCTACAGTTGCGTTCCTATCTATCTTCCATGGAAGACTGTCTTGTGTTGCTACAGGATAGGACTCCTTTGGAACATTATTTGTCTTTATCAACTGCCCCTTCTCATGTCTTGTCCTATTTACATGGAATTCTCTTGCCTAAATTTTCTCTCTCTCAACTGTCCTTCACTACTGCATGGGACGAGAAAATGGGGGTTCAACATTCTGAAGAGGAATGGGGTACTTCTTTCTTTTTAGCTCACAAACTACCAACGTCTTGCTTTGCTCAAGAAAAAAACTACAAAATACTCACCCGGTGGTATCGTTGCCCTGCTTTGTTGCATAGGATATTTCCTGATGTGTCTGCTGATTATTGGAGGTGTGGGGAGGCTCCTGGAACCATGTTGCATATTTGGTGGGACTGTCCCAGGATACGTCCCTTCTGGGTAAAGATTTTTGACTTGGGTAACAAGCTCTTTCACACTGAGGTCCCGACCTCGGCTTCTATAGGATTACTCTCCATGGTTCCTGGATCACTCCCACACCTCAAAAGGGGTGTCTTTAGGCATTTCCTGACTGCGGCGAGAACGGTGATACCTCGTCACTGGAAGTCTCATACTGTTCCTTCTTTGACGGAATGGGTAACAGAGGTGAACGGGATTATGAGGATGGAGGAATTGCTGTCCGCTGACAGGGGCAAGTCTGTGCTCTTCGTCCAAACTTGGGCAGTGTAGTCTGGATTCCGGGGTGGTACTGATCTACCTCTCTGGCTGGATGGAAGGTTCTGAGCAACTTCTGTGATCTTACTCCATGCGCTATGTCTGTCTGTGTTTCCCTTTGTTGTCTGGTGTCTTGTGTTGGTGTTATATTATATTTGTGGCACTTATACGTACCGACTCTTACTTCACTGGTCCCCATGTTTATTGCACTATCTTGATGTGAACATGGTACAGTTAGTACCACTGTATTTTGATTCATACGCACTTTTTGATGGCTGGGAGGTTACCTCCCATTGATGTTCATGCATTTTATATACTGTTCATATACTGTAAAAATATGTATTTTATATTGCGTGCACATTTTTTTGGGCAATATTGTACAATGTTTATATGCTGTAATCTTTTTTGCAAAATAAAAATCTTGATAAAGAAAAAAAAAGATATAAAAGTTATGGCTCTCGGAATTTGGCGACACAAAATAAATTTTCTTTTTTACACTTCGGTTTTTACTTGTAAAAGTTGTAAAATATAGAAAAAACTATATACATTTGGTATCGCCGCAATCAAATTGACCCACAGAATAAAGTTAACATGTTGTTTTTTTTTTTTTTCCAACATTAGTTTTTTATTAGTATATCAAAGAAACCACAGGTTACAGATTATACAATGGTACATAGTATCCTTGCAAGGAAGTACCTATACGATGCAAATCAACATTTGAGAAGTGACCTGTGGAGGGGGGGAAGGGAATACAGAAGGGAAAAGCAACCGGGGAGGGTAGGGAAAACCAGGATACACACCAAGTATACATTAATCCATACACCTTTGTAGTATTTATGACAATACATTTCCCAATAATCCCCTTTTTCTCTGGACTTTTATTCTCAGCAAGAGAATCTATCTATCCACGAACGCCATTGGGATTTGAAGCGTTCCATTTTATTAAGACGAAGTGCAAAGAGCCTCTCGTACCCACAATGGGATTAAACATTGTCAATCACTTCCCGTATAGAGGGAGCTACATTAGTTTTCCATCGTTTAGCCATTAAAAGTTTAACTGAGAGACATATGTGGGACACAATAACTCTTTGGGACGGCTCCACTGCATCTATATCCAAGGAGAGAAGGGCTAGAGCTGCACTGAGTTCCATCTGGGTACCCACTAAATTGGACACGAAGTCAAACACCTCTTTCCACAATGAAGCAATAACTGGGCATTCCCAAAAGATGTGAAATAATGACCCAACCATCCCACATCCTCTCCAACACAAGGGGCTAGAGGACGGGTACATTTTGGACAATTTGCATGGAGTAAAGTACCATCTCAAAAGTAGTTTGTGGAAAACTTCCAGGAGATTCGAATTCATAGTGGACCTCAATGTCCATTTAATCGCTTTTTCCCATGTCTCAATGTCATATGTGTATCCCAAGTCTACTTCCCATTTTGCCATTTGCGGGGTTTTTGAAATTGCCCCATCCCCCAGGATTATATCATATAAAGCTCGGGTTAGCTTAGGCTCCCCCGTACCGTTCTTAATAATCAAGTCATGTAGCCCAGATGGAATCTGTACCTGTGCATGCGATTTAGATGGCAGAAGATGTCTAACCTGCCTGTATTTAAAAAGATCTGCCTGTGAAATTCCAAATTCCGTACATAGCTCTGAGAAAGTTTTTATATTGTCACTATTAAACAAATCAGATAGTGTCACAATCCCCCGGGCTTCCCAGTTTTTCAATTTTAGGTTAGGAACCAAAAGTTCCAGGGTGTCCACCGGTAGAGGGATCTTGCGGGTAGGAGCGTCAGGGGGTGTTGCCTTTAGAGCTGCTTTCCATGCCTGGATAGAAGCTATCACCGTAGGAAATCTTGGAATCAAGCTTGTAGGGAACTTCGCTTGAGCTAGCAGTAGCGAGGAGAGAGGGATATCTCCAATCAGATGTCGTTCTATCATAGGCCAGCTAGAGCCTGTGAATGGAAAACACCAGTGTCTCAACTGGCGCATCACTATAGCTGCGTGATACGCTTCAAGATTCGGGACTCCCATTCCCCCCCTCCGTCTATGGACATAGAGACGCTGCCGTGCCACTCGTGGTTTCCCCTTGTTCCAAATAAATCCCATCAACTGATCTTGTAGCTTTCTAAGAAGGGGTCTAGGAATAGGAACTACAACTGTTCTAAAAATATATAGTATTTTGGGCAGAATTAACATTTTATATAGGACCATGCGTCCCATCCAGGACGGTTCAGTGCCTGATAATCGCTGAAGGTCTCCCTGTAGTTTATCGAATAAAGGAAGCAGATTAATATGTGCCAGTTTAGAGGTATTGGCACATAATTTAATACCTAGATAAGGGATCGACCCCTCCTCCCAACCATACGAGAATTCTTTCTGAATGTCCCGTCGCAGTCTTGTGGAAATTGATAATCCCAGTATCTGAGACTTGGATACATTAACTTTATAATACGAGACCCTACTGAACCATTCCAGAATTTCCGATACCCTTCTAAGAGATGTCAATGGATCTGTAAGGGTCAAAATGACGTCATCAGCGAATAAGCCTATCTTATGCTGTCTATGCCCTACTGAAATCCCTCGCACCCCCAAATCAATTTGTATCATTTCCGCCAATGGTTCCATAACCATAGTGAACAGTAAGGGCGAGAGAGGGCATCCCTGTCGGGTACCATTGGTGATATGAAATGCTCTGGACATCATCCCGTTAGCCAGGACCCTAGCTGAAGGTGAGGAATATAGAGCACCTATCGCAGTGAGAATGGAACCAGAGAAACCGAACCTTCGCATGGTAGCAAAGGCAAAGTCCCATTGAATCCTATCGAATGCCTTCTCCGCATCCAGCGTGAGGAGAAGAGAAGGCGTCCGGCTAGTCTCTGCCTTAGATATCAGATTGATAATGCGTCTGGTGCCATCTGGGGCTTGACGGCCCTTCGTAAACCCCACCTGGTCATTATGTATTATGGTAGGGAGTATGGTCAATAGACGTTGGGCCAGTATCTTTGCATAAAGTTTGGTGTCGCAGTTCAACAAGGATATGGGCCTGAAATTAGCTGGTAGCGTAGGGGATTTCCCCAGTTTAGGGATGGTAACTATGGTTGCTTGGAGCATTTCCTCAGGAAGGTTACCCTTGGCCATTGCAACGGTGAAAATTTGCGCCAAGTATGGGGCCAATATCTTCTCATTTAGTTTATAATATTCGGAGGAGAGCCCATCCGGTCCCGGGGCCTTATGTTGTTTACCCATCCGAATTACTCTGGTCACTTCCTCTGTCAGAATAGGGGCATTAAGTTGGTCTAGCTGTAAAGGGGTTATCTTGGGCAGCTGTAACTTGTCCAAAAACCCATCTATAGTCTTCAAAGTTGGGTGAGACGTGGCAGGGTCTTCTTTCAAATTATAAAGTTTAGCGTAGAACGAACTAAATCTGTCCGCGATGTCTTGCGGGTTCGAAACCTTAGAATCCTCCCCCTCTGCCTCTAAAAATGGAATCCTACTTTTTTGTTGTTTCAGTTTAACCCTTGTCCCCATATATTTGCCCGCTTTATTATGTGAGGTGTAGTAGGTCATGCGGAGCGAGGTTAAATGTTTATCAAAGTCCGCTATAAGCAGCCTCCTAAGTTCCTGTCTAAGTTTGGTCAGCACATCATTTAGTGTGTCCGAAGGGGAGGATTTTTGTTGGGTCTCTAGAGCTTTGATCTGTTCCAATACCTTGTCCGTATTTACCCGTTTCTGTTTATAATAGTGCGAGCTCTACTGGATCAGGAGTCCACGCATAACTGCTTTATGGGCATTCCATAGGACAAAGGGATCAACCTCTGGGGTGTCATTAAGATCAAAGTATTCTTGCAATTGAGAGGAAATATGCTCTTTATATTTAGGCAGGGCCATCAGAAAGGTATTATTGCGCCAATTCCTAAAGGGACGGGCCCAGGGTGCCAATGCTATCTGCATGGATATAGGAGCATGGTCTGACCACGTGATCACCCCTACCTCTGCTTTCTGTACTGCTTGCAGCAACCATTTATCTACTAGGAATACATCAATCCGAGAGAAAGTGTGATGGCAGGAAGAATAGAAAGTGAATTCCCTGGACGAAGCATTATGGCATCTAAACACATCATAAAGGTCTTCCCTTTGAGCCCACGGTGAGAGTGTAAGGAGAGACCTCCTGCTCTTGCTGGTGGTGTCCATAACCCTGTCTGGAACTACATTAAAATCTCCACAAAGTATGAGTTGACCCTTTTGGATCTTGCGAATTTTCCGCATGGTTATGTTCAGAAAGCGGATCTGTGAGGCGTTAGGAGCATAGATATTGACTAACGTTATCAAAGAGTCATTGATAGAACACACCAGAGCAAGAAATCTCCCCCCCACATCGATCAGAGAATCCACCAGCTTAAGGGGGGATTCACACGAGCGTGTATTCGGTCCGTGCGGGCCGCGTGGTTTTCACGCGGCACGCATGGACCAATACAAGTCTATGGGGCAGTACAGACAGTCCGTGCTTTTTGCGCAGCGTTTGTCTGCTGCGCAAAAAGCGCGACAGGTTCAATAACTCTGCGTATTTCGCGCATCACGCACCCATTGAAGTCAATGGGTGCGTGAAAATCACGCGCACCACACGGAAGCACTTCCGTGGGACGAGCGTGATTCGCGCAACAGCAGTGAAAAGGATGAATGAAAACCGAAAAGCACCACGTGCTTTTCTGTTTCCGAATATCCAAACGGAGTGTCTTTGCGATGAGCGAAGCCGGACAAGCGTACCAAACTTCACCGGGTTCGGCCAAACTCGTTTTGGCCGATCCCGGCAAAAAAATTATCGGTACGCGACGTCAGGAGATAGTCACTGTCCATGGTGCTGAAAGAGTTAAACTGTTTCAGCACCATGGACAGTGACTTGCGATCCCAAAATACATGCACCTGTAAAAAAAAACAAAGTTCTAACTTACCGATTACTCCTGTCTCCTTCCTGCAGTCCGACCTCCCGGGATGACACTTCAGTTCAAGTGACAGCTCCAGCCAATCACAGGCCAAGCACAGGCTGCAGCCAATCACAGGCTGCAGCGGTCACTTGGACTGCCGCGTCATCCAAGGAGGTGGGGCCCGATGTCAAGAGAGGCGCGTCACCAAGGACGCGTCACCAAGGACGCGTCACCAAGGCAACGGGCGGGAAGTTCTCGGTAAGTAGGAACTTTATCTTTTTTTTTTACAGGTTTTTCGCTGTTGTGTTCGGCATTCACTGTCGAGGGTGCTGAAAGATTTAGCTCTTTCAGCACCTTGGACAGTGACGGGCATTGACAAGCCTCATCTCTATGATGCCGGCTGCGCGAAAATCACGCAGCCGCGCATCAGACACGCATGACACACGCAGCTGTCAAATGGTTTTTGCGCTCGCAAAACGGCGCGTTGTTTGCGCACGCAAAAACGCAACGTTCGTGTGAATCTGCCCTAAAATCCAAAGAATCACTGACTGCAATCAAGACCCCTGCTTTTTTCCTGTCAGAATTGGCCATAAAAACATGAGGGAAATTCGGATTTACAAAAGAAGGGCACTTCTCTCTCTGGAAATGCGTCTCCTGTAAACACAGGATATCTGCTCTAGAACTTCGGGCCTCCTTCCAGGCGGAGGATCTTTTAAATGGGCTATTCAGTCCCTTTACATTCAGTGAAACTATTTAAACCGCCATTATCAAAATTCCTAATGAGCATTATACCATATGGAGTCTGCTTCAACCTCGACTCATCATCATTTGTAGACATACCAGAGAATATACACTTGGTGTTACATGTTTGGGAGAAAAACAGGGAATACTTGAACCATAACTTTAACCACATGTATCAGAGATATAACAGTCCCTGAAGCACTATGAAAACCACAGGATCTAGAAGATCTCAACGACCCTGTAAAGATACTGGGGACGAAAGTTCGGCCTGAAGAGACTCAACCTCATAATCTCACGCATAAAGTACCTTCAGCGAGAGTCAGCCTGACTCCGCCACTCTGGAGAAATTCTGGACGGAGCTCTGATTGAGGGTTTCACAGGTATGTCGGACATCCGGACCCCCCACTCCTTCAGCAATTGAATACCATCCGCAGGCTTGTGAAGAACATGTGTATGATCCTCTTTTCGGACCAGAAGCTTCGTAGGGAACCCCCACTTATACGGCATCTTGTTGCTCCGCAGCGCGAGGGTAACAGGCAGGAAATTCCTTCTAGCTTGAAGAGTGGCTTGTGAGAGGTCCGCATAAAGATGTACCCCTTCATATGGGTCTGGGAGTTTCTGAGCTTTTCGCGCTGCGAACATTAGGGCTTCCTTGACATGAAAAAAATGTATGCGAGAAAGTACATCTCTTGGTATATCTGATGGTAAAGCCTTAGGTTTCGGCAAACGGTGTGCCCGGTCTATAATCAGATCTTGAGGCGTGGAGTGTGGCAAGAGGGATTTAATCAGCTTTTGCAAGAACAGTGGGAGATCAGACGGAGACACGGATTCAGGAATGCCCCGAAATTTAACGTTGTTCCTCCTATTCCTATCCTCCATATCCGCCATCTTAGATTTCATGCTTTCCACCTCTTCTTCTAAAGTATAGTGTGCATCCACTAAATCATTGTGCGCCTGAGTGAATTCCCCCATTTTCCTCTCCACGTGATCCACTCTGGAGCCTAACTCTTCTATATTAGTGTGTAACGTAGCAGAGATTTTTGCTAAGTCCTTTTGCAGGGACCCCCTAAGGGCCATCACCAGGCCTTTAATAAAAGTTTCCGACGCCGCCTGATCTGTAGTGGGGAGGCTAGAGATCGGGTCCCCCTCCTCAAGTGATGTATCCTCTTGCAAGGAATCAGTAGTTGGGAATTGGTCCCTTTGGGAGACCTGATGATCAGGGGGGAGATCTCCCTCCTCTTGTTGCCGTCTCTCAGCCGCCATGTGCATGAGGACTCTCTCCGGTGTCAGAGGGGAGCTAGGGCCAAAGATCAGCTTGCTTCCTCTGCAACTCGGGCTTGCCGCTATTGGGCATTTAGGGGAGTATATAGACTCACCGGGAGAATCCGAGGGCGACGCCAGTCTCGATCCTCTGTCACACATCTCTCCAGAGAAGCTGCTGCCGACGCCATCTTGGAAATCCTCCTTCCTCGCGCTGCGGGTCGAAAAGAAGTCCATTAGCCGCTTCGGGCCGGACTTATTCCCCTTTCTCCTTGTCATCATCGTTGTCCCCGGGTTGAGTGACGAAGAACAGTCAAACCCCGGCTTCGGGCACGCTTAAATATATCGTCGCTTGAGGTTTTAAGACGGAGCTCACTCTGAAGCGTCCGTCCCGTTCTGCATCCAAGCCACGCCCCCCGTTAACATGTTGTTTTAATTGCACAGTGAATTCTGTAAAAACGACGCCCAAAAAACAATGGAGGAATCGCTGTTTTTTTTCATTTTCTACCCCACAATTATTTTTTTTCCCGTTTCTAAGTACATTACATGGCACGATAAACTACAACTCGCCCTGCAAAAATCAAGCCCTCATAGGACTATATCGACGGAAAAAAAAAGACGTTATGGCTTTTGGAAGGTGGGGAGGAAAAAACGAAAATGAAAATCTGAAAAAGGGGTTAAGGGGTTAAGGACTTGCCCACACGTAATCTTATCCTCACGATGCGTAAAATTTTGGAGCAGAAATTCACCTGCGGTATGTATTTTTCGTACCGCAGAATGTGAATTCCTGCTGCGGAAAGTGGACTGAATTGCTGCAGTAAAAAATGCAGGAAATGTTGCTGTTTTAGGCCCCATGCACACGAACGTATTTTTTCCTGTCCGTAAATACGGGTCCGGTGTCACCAGTATTCCACCCATATTTACGGACCCATTTTCTCTGCACTAATCGGCAGCCCCTTCTCTCTATCAGGATAGAGGGAACGGGCAACCCTTTCGGGCAGCGTTTGAAAGTACAAAAAAGTTCATACGTACCCCGGCCGTTGTCTTGGTGACGCGACCCTCTCTTGACATCCAGTCCGACCTCCCTGGATGACGCGGCAGTCCATGTGACCGCTGCAGCCTGTGATTGGACTGGAGGAAGAAGAAGAAAAAGCCTAAGTCTACAATCATTTTGTACATTGGAAGAATCCAAAATCAGAACACAGAACTGGAGTGGCATCTAGTGGTGAAACAACAGAATGCAGGAACTCATATTCATATATATATATATATATATATATATATATATATATATATATATATATATATATATATATATATATATATATATATATATATATAAATAAATAAATAAAAAAAATAAAAAAAAATTATATTTCTAGAGCAGCCTTTTTTCAGACTGTCCTAATGAGTTCCTCCCAAGTTCCCAATCACAATCCCGCGTGGCCCCTGCCGAGTAAGGGCTCTTGCTACGTGAGAGTGGCCACAGATTCATTGTGATTGGGGCACTGTGCTGGTGCTGTTGTGGGAAAGATATTATTGGAGCATTGTGGGTGAAAACTGGGACTTGGCTATAAGGAGTGCAGAGGCAGCAGTCGTATCTGGGTTCCAGTGCCTAAGGCGGCGCAAAGGCCCCTCTATCACATAAGAAGACACCAGTATTAGCAATGGCACCTGGTAGGTGGGGTCCCTGTTAGACATCTCTCAATGGGGCCCATTACACCTGACTAGAACTGTTGTTGCAGCTATCACTGTGGCTGTGGTTGGCACTGTTATGGGAGTACTGTGGCTGGCATGATTATTGGAGCACTGGCTGGCACTGTTATTGGAGCACTGTGGCTGGCACTGTTGTGGGAGCACTGTGGCTGGCACTGTTATGGGAGCACTGTGGCTGGCACTGTTATGAGAGCACTGTGGCTGGCACTGTTAAGGGAGCACTGGATGGCACTGTTATGGGAGCACTGTAGCTGGCACTGTTATGGGAGTACTGGTTGGCACTGTTAAGGGAGCACTGTGGTTGGCACTGTTAAGAGAGCACTGGATGGCACTGTTATGGGAGTACTGGTTGGCATTGTTATGGGAGCACTGGATGGCACTGTTATGGGAGTACTGGTTGGCACTGTTATGGGAGCACTATGGTTGGTACTGTTAAGGGAGCACTGGATGGCACTGTTAAGGGAGCACTGGATGGCACTGTTAAGGGAGTACTGGATGGCACTGTTATGGGAGTACTGGTTGGCACTGTTAAGGGAGCACTGTGGTTGGCACTGTTAAGAGAGCACTGGATGGCACTGTTATGGGAGTACTGGTTGGCATTGTTATGGGAGCACTGGATGGCACTGTTATGGGAGTACTGGTTGGCACTGTTATGGGAGCACTGTGGTTGGTACTGTTAAGGGAGCACTGGATGGCACTGTTAAGGGAGTACTGGATGGCACTGTTATGGGAGTACTGGTTGGCACTGTTATGGGAGTACTGGTTGGCACTGTTATGGGAGTACTGGTTGGCACTGTTATGGGAGCACTGTGGTTGGCACTGTTATGGGAGTACTGGATGGCACTGTAAGGGTATGTGCACACGATAACTGCAATTACGTCTGAAATTTCTTCTCGGACATAATGGAGGTGTTTTACACCTCGAATTACGCCTGAAAAGACGGCTCCAATACGTCTGAAAATAGGTTGTGTGAACCCAGCCTTATGGGAGTACTGTGGTTGGCACTGTTAAGGGAGCACTGGATGGCACTGTTATGGGAGTACTGTGGTTGGCACTGTTAAGGGAGCACTGGATGGCACTGTTATGGGAGTACTGTGGTTGGCATTGTTAAGGGAGCACTGGATGGCCCTGTTATGGGAGTACTGTGGTTGGCACTGTTAGGGTATGTGCACACGACCTCTTCTCGGACATAATGGAGGCGGTTTACACCTCGAATTACGCCTGAAAAGCGTATTCGCCTCCTTAGGGGGAGAAATAGAATTAACAGAAAAACATGACGTACAACATTCATTACCATATTTGGTTAGCTCCCCAGTATTCCAGTCAAACGTGGGATTATGCAACTGCAACCAGGGAAGACCTAGAACCAAATCGTACGATAATCCCTGCATCAACAGTACAGAGCATTGCTCCAAATGCATGGAGCCAACAAGGAGTTCAAAAACAGGGGTATGCTGTGTAAAATAACCATTAGCAAGAGGAGTGGAGTCGATACCCACTACCGGGACAGGTTTAGGCAAATCAATCAGAGGCATAGCAAGGGACATAGCAAATTCCACAGACATGATATTAGTAGAGAACCCTGAATCTACGAAGGCACTGCCGGTAGCAGACCTACCACCAAAAGAGACCTGAAAGGGAAGCAAGATCTTAGTACGTTTCATATTTACGGGAAATACCTGTGCGCCCAAGTGACCTCCCCGATGATCAATTAGACGCGGAAGTTCTCTGGCTGCCATCTTACGCTTAGGACAGTTGTTCACTTGATGCCTGTCGTCCCCACAGTAGAAGCAGAGACCATTCTTCCTGCGGAATTCTCTACGTTGTTGGGGGGACACGGAGGCCCCGAGTTGCATAGGTATCTCTGAATCTTTCGGGGAGGAACGAAGCAACGGAGCTTCAGGAGGCATCATGGGGGAGTCGGAGGAGAAAACACATAAACGTTCACGTTGTCGTTCCCTGAGACGTCTGTCAAGTCGTACCGCTAAAGCCATAACCTGGTCTAGAGAGTCAGAAGAGGGATAGCTAACTAGCAGGTCTTTCAGGGCATTCGACAGACCCAACCTAAACTGGCACCTTAAGGCAGGGTCATTCCACCGAGAAGCTACGCACCACTTCCGAAAGTCAGAGCAATACTCCTCAACAGGTCTCTTACCCTGACTTAAGGTCACCAGCTGACTCTCGGCAAAGGCAGTCCTGTCAGTCTCGTCATAAATAAGTCCGAGAGCAGAAAAAAAACAATCAACGGAGGAAAGTTCAGGGGAGTCAGGAGCCAAGGAGAAGGCCCACTCTTGGGGCCCTTCCTGTAGCCGGGACATAATTATACCCACCCGCTGGCACTCAGAACCTGAGGAATCAGGCTTTAAACGAAAGTAAAGCCTACAACTCTCCCGAAAGGAGAGAAAAGCCCTCCGGTCCCCTGAGAACCGGCCGGGCAACTTGAGGTGGGGTTCAAGAGGTGCGGTGAGGGGAACTACCAGGGTAGCATCAGGCTGGTTGACCCTCTGAGCCAGGGCCTGGACCTGTAGGGAGAGACCCTGCATTTGCTGAGCCAGGGTCTCACGGGGATCCATAGTGGTGTCAGGGACCAGGGGTAGACTAGGTATGAGCTTGTGATTATGTAATGGCAGGGGGTAGGGAGACGGACAAGTGAGCCCTAATCTACCCGCCACTCTGTCCCTGCCTACTTGCAACGACCCGCCCTAGGCAACGGGGTACAACTGGGCGGCGGTCCCTGCGCTCAGTAAGTGCACGACAAACATACAAAGGAACACAAGCAAGGAAAAGGGGCCGTTGCCCACGGCAACACCGTGAGCAACCAGAGTGGTGAACGAGCCGAGTCAAGCCAGGAGTGTGCGAGGTACCAAACGAAAAGCAGAAGAGTAGTCGGTAAGCCAGGGTCTGTATGGAGCAGGATCAGAAATAGCAGGAGCTGTAGCTGGGCCAGGAAACCACAAGGAAAGAATCACAAGCACCGAGGGACAGGAAGTGCAGGCTTAAATAGACCGAGGGCGGGAGCTAGCTGAGTCTGGCCAGGTTACGATAGGCTCTCCCACTCCTATGCCTGCCAGCCTGAATGGTGGAAGCAGGAGTCAGTCTCAGGGATGTATTCTCAGGTGCTGACTGATTAGTTCTGGGAGTTAACCCCGAAGCTGTGCCTGGCAGATCCTTTACAATTAAAATTTTTTTTCACTTTTTTACTAGTCCCACTAGGGGACTATAATATGCGATTCTCCGATCGCATTTATAATACACTGCAATACTTTTGTATTGTAGTGTATTACTGCCTCCGGCATGATCTAGCAGGCAGTCACTCCAGGCAGACCTGGGGGCCATTATTAGACCCCCGGCTGCCATTGGAGACACAGACACTTGGCGATCGTATCGCTGGGTGTCGGTGGGAGAGAGAGGGAGCTCCCTCCCTCTCTCCAAAACGACTCAGATGCGGTGCACGCTATTGTGCACCGCATCTGACGGGTTAAACGGGTGAGATCGATACTAATATCGATCTCACCCGGCAGAGCAGGGACGCTCCCAGCCCCCAGCTGCCTCTGGCAGCTGAGAGCAGGGAGATTTGACAGCTCCCTGCTCTGTTTACTTATTCCGATGCCGCAACGTAAAAAGTCTATGGCATCCAGGGCCGGCCTTAGGGTAGATGGCGCCCCGTGCGAAATTATCTTTCCGCGCCCCACGCCATTATAAAAAATGCCCCATAAAAAAAGCATAATTCCTCCCCACAGTATAATGCCCTATATAGTGCCCCCACACAGTGTAATGCCCCTTTAGTGCCCCACACACAGTATAATAATAATATTTCATAATGTAATATATTATAACGCCTTCAAGGACACAGTATTTTGTCCTCTAATTGTGCCCACACAGTGTTATGCCCCCTAAGTGCCACACACATTATATTGCCCCCTGTAGTGCCCCTACACAGTATGATGTCCGCTTAGTGGCCTCCACAGAGTAGAATACCCCTACAGACCCCCTAGTAGAAAGTGCCCCCTGTAGATTGTGCCGTACATCCTCCCTGTAGACAGTGCCATAATCCCCCACCTCCTCCTTGTAGACAGTGCCATACAGCCCCCACCTGCCCCTTGTAGACAATGTCATACAGCCCCACCTCCCTCTTGTACACAGTGCCCCCCACCGACCCCTTGTAGACAATGTCATACAGCACCCACCTCCCCATTATAGAAAGTGACATACAGCCCCCACCTCCCCATTGTAGAAAGTGACATACAGCCCCCACATCCCCCCTTGTAGACAGTGTCATACAGCCCCCACATCCCCCTTGTAGACAGTGTCATATAGCCCCTACATCCCCCTTGTAGACAGTGCCATACTGCCCCCCACATCCCCCTTGTAGACAGTGCCATACTGCCCCCCACCTCCACCTGACAGGATCCTTGCATAGGCCGGCTTGATCCAGAGATGTCATCACGCTGTTATGGAATAAATATATGTATAATGTATCTGGGGCCCCAAGGAGTGAAATGTTATAGAGGAGAACATGTGTTACAATAGAATGGGTATGTTAGAAAGGTTAAGAGAGGAAATAGTTTACAGCTGCTTTGCTGTCCATTGAAATTGCGAACAGATGGTGGACAATCAATTGACCAACCCCCCCCCTAAGCATAAAGGAAGCCTAAGGGAATACCTTGAGTTCCACCAATGAGCTTTATGGGAAAAAAAGGATGTAAGGATTGAATATACAGATGACTTCTTTGTTCTTTGTTCTGACGCTATAAAAGCAACCACTACAGTTAAATAAAAGCAGAAGGATTTTTACTTTGAGAAACGTCTCAGTGTATCTGTTGCTTCTCCGAGCTCGCCCCCCCCCACCTGATTTGAACCTGCATGGAGATCAAGGCGTAACGTGACTCAAATTGCGATCACAGAAATTGGCGCCCGAACCAGGGACTTGACCAGAAGGACGGCACCCCACCCAGGGGATCTCCCGGGACTAGAGTGGCGACCTCCCGGACGAAGGAACGGGCAGACCACTGCTGCAGCAAGGTAAGAAGACTTAATTCTTACAAACTCTGCTCTGCACCTTCCTGTCTGGTAGGTCACCTTCCCGGTAGTACTCCTGAGGGATAGAGGGGCCACATGAGGGTATTTTTAGTGTAAAAATCTGGTCAAGTCTATATGTAATCCTACCCTCAGGATAAAGTGCCTGATCTCCATGACAGTATTTGTATGAATGTTGTAGAAACCCAGTTTTGTGTCACAAATGCATTTTAGAATAAGGAAATTGTTTTTGGGAAAAAAACTTCCGATAATCCGGCAAATTACCAGAAACATGTGTACATGCTTCAGGTGACTACGGGGATTATGATAGGCTAAATTTTAGCCCGGAAATCGAAAATTTTGTGCAAATCTGATAATCCGGCAAAATACCGAAAATGTGTGTACAGCATTGAGGTACTTGCGGAGATTATCATGCACTGATTTTCAGCTCAAAATTCCAGAATTTTCTGCAATCTGATAATCCGGCATGTCAAATGAACAGCTTGATTTTACGTTTGCCTTGTTATTTGGATTAGGAATATTTGTCATATTACTCTTATGGTGTGGAGGATATCTCCTTGAGTGGTGTCTCAGACGAGGAAAGTTATAAAAGGACTGTGAAAGGGAAAGATCCTCTGGCCAGAGTAGAAGAAGTACGGAAACTAGAACTGTCTAAAATAGATGAGAAAGAAATTCATCTGTCAGTAGCTAAAATCTGTAACAAAATAAGAAGTATCAAGTGGATAAGTAACTGTCGAAAATAGGCAAGAAAGAAATTTGCCTATCAGGAAACTTACCCCTTGAATTACTTAGGGTGTGCCAAAAAAGGCCACCACTTACAGTCACATGAGGAACTTGGTGTTCCTATTAAGGAGTTTCGAGGGGATAAGTAACTGTCTAAAATAGGTGAGGAAAAAATTCACCTATCAGGAAAATTACCCCCTACGTAACTTAGGGTCTGCCCATAGGCGACCACTTATAACTAGGTAAGATGGGGAACTTGGTGTCCCTATTACAAGATGAGCACCCACAAGGACTGACAGCCAAACAGGTAGTGGCGGAAAAAGAGGGAAAGGATGTGACAAAAGGAACGAATCAGTTAATGAAGGCATGTGGAATGGGAAAAGCGGGAAGATTAGATCTGGAAAAATGGAATGAATGTTGTGACACAAAACATGGATGGTTGAAAGATAAAAAGTTACAGGGGAAAGCAGAAGCATGGAGAAAAGTGTCAGAAGAAGTAGTACGAGGAGGTTTCAGGGAAACAGAATGTAAAGATAAGTTTTACTACACTTGTTATAATGAAGGTGGTAAACAAGGAAACGGAATAGCAAGTAGCCCACCGGGGTATGGGGTAGTCACGACGCAGGGACCAGGGGGATGGACGTGTGGAGTGTGTGGTCAGCAGAATCAAGCATGGAGGGATACTTGTTTTGCATGCGGGGCAGCAAGAGCAGGAGGGAAAAATCCCCTAGGGATATATCCAGTGGTACCAAGAATGAATAGCACAAACCCCTTTGCCCCCTCACCTCAACAAGTACCAGAACCATATAAACAAACAATAGGGTTGGCCCCTGTAGTGTTGGCAGGAATAACCCCAGTAACAGGAGGGGCTGAGGGCTCAACAGATGAAAGAATAGAAACTAGAGCGTTTAAAGAGAAAAGAGAAAAAGAGGAGGCAGAAGAGAAAGAGGAAAGGGAAAGACATCAGCGTAATATGAATCAGGCAGAAGCAGCAAGGAAGCTTCCCGAGTCAAAAGATACGACGCAAGCATTAGAAAACGTGGGAAAAAGGTTACAAGTGTTGACAGACCTATTTGCGGCTGAAGCTGACAAAAATTTCAATAAAGGTAGAGAACATAAATATAAGCCATGGAACCCTAGGGATGCATTGACTTTAGTTCAGAAAGCCCCCGACCCGGAGACAGAGCCTGTCCCTTTTTGGAGATATATAGAACAAATTCAGAAAATGTATTCAGCAACATGGGAAGACTTAGTGCAGCTCATACATACCAAAATGGGAATCTATAGCTCTACTGTCATGGATGATTTAGATTCCCCGGTAGGAGGGAATTGGGCTCAGACGGAGCCATCAGGACAGGACATGGTAAATCAATTGAAAGAATGGGCAGTGAAAAAGCAGGCAGAGCTAGGACTTAACCTGACAGACCTTACGCAAGAGGGAAGTGAAACAGTGGAGAAATTTTATGCTAGACTTCAGACAAGCTGGAAAAATATGGGATACAGAAGAGATAACCAACTAGATACTAGACTACTGACAAACTGTTTTGTAGACGGGCTAAAACGACACATAAAAGACGCATTGTTAGTAGCTAGACCTGAGTACCGAAGTTTGGCCCCAGGAGACCTGTTAAAAATAGCACAAGGTATAGAGCAGGGTCAAAAAGCACAAGGGCAAAGAAAGAAACAAGTTGTTGGTGCTGGAGTATACCAGCCTCAGTACCAGCAACAGGAACAGGCACAAAGGCCATTACAGAAAGATATAACTTGCTATAATTGTCGGAAGCAAGGACATGTAGCCAGGTACTGTAGAGGTCCAAAACGCCCACGACAGTTCCCGCAAGCAGCACCTCCGCAGATACAACAACTGCAGTCATACCAAGCATAGGACAGTGGCAATCCCGAGGAAGGGGCAGTAACACAGATACAAGTAGTTTCCTTAGGCCCCGCCCCTACGGTCCCGTTAAAGATAAACGGAGGTCCCTCCATACCCTTCCTTATAGATACGGGAGCAGCCATGACTGTCATCAAAACCCAATTACTTCCGTCCGAGATGTTGTCCCCAGATTATCAAGAATGTGTGGGTGTGGGAGGAGTTGTGGTGAAAAATCAAATAAGTAAACCTGTCACACTCCAGTTTGGACCACACAGCTCGCTCGTTACTAGGTTGGTCACTTGTGATACTACTCCTGCTTGCTTGCTTGGTGCTGACCTATTACAAAAATTACAGGCCACCATCGAGTATTTGCCAGATGGGACGGTAAAACTATGTGGCCAGCTGAATGAGGAGGAGTTGTGTTTGGTAGCGGCTTGTGACACCAATCCATGGAGTACCTCTATGCAAGCATACGTACAAGCATATACTCCCACAGAGCAAGAACAATGTTTGAAATATGTACCACACAAGTTGTGGTCAAAAAGTCCTACAGATGTAGGCATACTGCCAGTACCCCCGGTAGAGGTCAAACTGAAACCCAATCATCCACTACCTCAAAAGAAACAATACCCCCTCAGTCAAGCCCAATCAGATGCTATAACCAGTAGCATCAGGGACTTCCTACAAGCAGGAGTACTAAGGGAAATAGTGTCCCCATGTAACACTCCCTTATACCCTGTTAAAAAGAAATCAGAAAAAGGCCAACCTACAAAATATAGGATGGTCCAAGACCTGAGGGCAGTAAATGCGGCAACAGTTTTTAACACACCGATAGTGCCAAATCCCCATGTATTATTGGCTCAGATCCCAGCAGCATCTTCGCATTTCACGGTGGTGGATCTGGCAAACGCCTTCTTCTCAGTCCCATTGCACCCAGATAGTCAGTATCTTTTTGCTTTCACACATGAGGGAAAACAGTATGCATGGACTGTTTTGCCCCAGGGAGCACATAACTCTCCAAGTACCTATACGGCCGCAATGCAGTCGGTACTTGCAGAATGGGTGCCTCCCGAGGAAATAGTATTATTACAGTATGTTGATGATCTACTCCTTTGCTGTCCCTCCCAACAAGAGTGCGCAGAGGCTTCTGTGTCACTCCTCACGTTCCTAGCTAACCATGGCTGCAAAGCATCAAAAGACAAGTTGCAGTTTTGTTGCACACAAGTGGTATTTTTAGGACACTGTGTAGCACAAGGCACGAGGCATCTCACACACAGCAGAGTAGAAACTATTGTACAAATACCAGTTCCAAAATCTTTAAATGCTTTACGTACATTTTTAGGTTTAGTCTCTTACTGCAGGCCCTGGATCAGATCAGCATCGATCCTCATGCAGCCCCTGTATGATTGCCTAAAAAGTCAGCCATTCGGACTCACCCCAGAAGCTGAAGAGAATTTTCATAGCCTTAAATTAGTAGTACAAACAGCTCCAGCCCTTGGTACTCCAGACTATGACAAACCCTTCAGGTTGTACTGTACTGAACAAAATGGACATGCCACTGCAGTTCTCACACAAAGTCATGGACCACAGCAGCGCCCGGTAGCATATTATTCAGCTAGACTAGACCCTGTGGCCCGAGGTTCCCCATCATGTGTGAGAGCTATCATTGCTGTAAATTCAATGTTAGACAAGGCCTCAGATTTGGTCCTAGCATTTCCAGTCCAAGTGTTTGCACCACATGATATTACTGCTATTCTTACTCAAATACAGCCGAAGCATTTGTCAACTGCAAGACATTTGAGATTAACCTGTGCTCTTCTTCTTCCTGAGCAGGTTACTTTACACCGCTGTACTACATTGAACCCAGCTACCTTACTGCCTTTGGAGCAAGGGGGAGAAGACGTAGGTAAAGTATGGTCACAATTTTTGCCTGAAACTGATGAACATGATTGTATGGCCCTTATGGCCCAGGAAACAGTGGGGTTCGCACATGTAAAAGATACCCCACTCCAAAACCCAGACCTAATACTCTTTGTGGATGGTTCAAGGTATTGTGTAGAAGGATCTTTTCTTACAGGATATGCAGTAACCACCGAAGATGTAATCCTAGAAGCAGCCTCCTTACCAGCGTCCCGCTCAGCACAAGAAGCGGAGCTTAAGGCCCTGGCAGCAGCATGCCAACATGCAGAAGGAAAGACAGCAAATATATACACTGACTCTCGATATGCTTTTGGGATTGCACACGATTATGGCCCCATATGGAGGGCAAGACAATTTTTGACCTCTGCAGGTACACCTGTAAAAAATGCAGACTTTGTAAAATACTTGATGGAGACCCTGATGTTACCTACTGAGGTAGCAGTAATAAAGATAAAAGCTCACACTACGGCCAACACACCAGAAGCAAGGGGAAATGCCCTGGCAGACGGAGCAGCAAAGCAAGCAGCACAGAAGCTACCCGTGTTAGCAGCCGTATGTCAGATAAACGATCCAGAGGAAACAAGACCAGCTGTAAGCCCGGAACTACTGCAAAAACTTCAAGGACAAGCAACAAAAGAAGAAAAAGACAAGTGGACGGCCCAAGGAGCAACGCTACGAAAAGATGGCCTCTGGCAGTGCCAGAATAAACTGTGCCTGCCTAAGACAATGTTCCCAATGATGGCCCAGATAACACATGGAGAGACACACCAGTCAAAAACGGCAATGATGGACTTGGTAAACAAGGTGTGGTATGCTCCAGGGTTTAGTGTGATGGCCAGCAGTTTTACACAAGGATGCATGATCTGTGCAACACATAATATTGGAAGAACTGTAAAAGTACCACAGAAGCACACACCCAGACCTATATATCCGTTCCAGAGACTGCAGATAGACTATATTCAATTACCAAAAGTCGGTACCTATGAGTATGTGCTTGTTTGTATTGATCTCTTTTCAGGATGGCCAGAAGCTTTTCCAGTAACCAAAGCTACAGCCGTAGCCACAGCAAAGAAACTGATCAACGAGGTGGTGTGCAGATATGGAGTTCCAGAGGTGATCGAGAGCGACAGAGGAACTCATTTTACGGGTGAAATCATGAACCATGTGTTGTCAGCTCTAGGCATAAGTCAAGCCCTACATACACCATACCATCCACAAAGTAGTGGGAAGGTTGAGAGACTAAATGGGACTCTCAAATTGAAAATCCAAAAAGCAATGGTAGAAACCGGGAAACCATGGACCGAGTGTCTACCATTAGCCTTGTTCTCAGTAAGATACACGCCCACAAAAAGAACAGGTCTCAGCCCATATGAGATCTTATTTGGGTCGGCTCCCAGATTAGGATGTTATTTTCCACAGGTGCTCCAAATGCAGTATGGTAGACTAACAGATTATGTATCAACCCTGAACAAACAATTGACCAAGGTGCATGCACAAGTTTTTGCTTCCATTCCAGATCCCGATTCAGTTGAAGTGACGCATAAGCTGGAACCGGGAGATTGGGTGGTCGTTAAGAGACACGTGAGGAAAAGTCTAGACCCAAGATTTGACGGACCGTTTCAAGTCCTACTCACAACAAGCACCTCTGTAAAGCTCGAAGGAAAGACAAGTTGGATTCACGCCAGCCATTGCAAAAAAATTACAGTACAAACGAAAGAAGACTCTAAAGAAGATGTTTAGAATTTTTATGTGGATGTTGGGAATTCTAATCTTGAAAGAAATTGCCCCCCATACACCGTCGGAATTAACACGACCTCCTCAGGATTGTGGAAGTTTTAAAGCAGGATGGTTACAGAAGAGCAACCAAACGGAACACGGTAACTTTACGTGTGCACCTTCCCCTCCGGAAAAAGCGAACGGGAGTAGTTTTTGCACTATTGCCAATATTTCTATCTCTGCACCAGCCTTATGTCAAAATGGACCCCCAGATTCACGGATGTTGTATGTAAGAATACCCAAAGATGGTGATAATATAACTATGAAATTAAAAGGGTATCTTGATTGTTATCAGATACCAAAAGGAACATTTATGCAGGGACAGCGACAGGTAGGGTTTCTGATGAAATATGATGCCCCAAGAAATACGGACAGATGGAGGTTCTACAATGAAACACAATACAAATATCCAAAATTGGCTGATACTTTCTCTATTGATCAAAATATGTTTGGACTTTGGTGCACCAATAACACCAAGATCGAAAATAGAACTACCTATGTGTTATGTGTTGAATTTTTACACGATGGCATCAAACCAAATGTTACTGAACAGAATTTAGAAAGAATACCACATACATGTAAGAATGCTGTAACCCAACAGCAGAAAGAGAATGTACACTTCAATATTTCCTTCCCTGAATCCCCCAGCTGTCATAGACAAAAAAGAGAATGGTATGACACGTTATTAGGAGGGGTAGGAACGGGACTAGGAGTATTGAATGGTATACAGTTAGAAACAGTTATGAACAAATTAAACTCAGTGGGAGACGACACATCTACTGCAGTAAGGATAGGTGCCTCATGGTTACCTACTACCTTTGCCATACAACAGAAAGGGTTAGCTATAGATGAACTGTTTCTAAATGTTTTTAATGAAAGTATGCTAACCGAATATAGAACATTACAGAATGTATCAACTTTTGTAAATTGGACAGTATGTACGCTTAAAACGATGTGGCAACAAGAACAGATGAATAATTTTAAGAATAAATTGTTTAGTAGTCATGTTAGGCAATGGACAGACATTCTGCCCGTAGGAGAGAGAAATGATACGTGGTTATTGTTACAGCCTGAGTATACTGAGTGTACACCTAGATGGTGCGCAGGAAGACTAATAGCATTTAATGTGAAAAATCCTACTCTATTATGCAAATTTATTGTTATGCCAATGGTAATGATTGATCCGGTGACATTATTAGGACAATATTGGATGCCAGAAATAAAAGGAACACACATAGACTCTCAAAATAAGACCAGGAATATAGATTTGTGCCAGTTAACAGAGCAAGGATATGTATGTAATCAGCAGTCAGGGATATATGAACCCTGTCTAATGCAGCAGCAGGATAATGTATGCGCACTCACTATAATCCCAGAAGCTAACCTACAGGTTTATATTGAAGTAGGTCCACAGCATGTATGCTTAATAACTAACGACAAGCAGACCCTTAGCCAGTTTAATCTCATAGGACCATTTTCAGGATGTCTATACAATGTGACGCATTTGACTTGGGGGAACCAAACTATAGTGTTCCTGCCTACTTTAGAAGAAATAATGTCCACTGTATGGGTACCTGAACCTTTGCCCTATGGAAATTTTAGTTTGCCACTGGAAGAGTTAAAACAAGTGTTACAAAAGTCTAAAGACGTAAAGAAATTGATAGCAGCCCATAATGTAACTCTAAGTAAAGTGAAAGTATTGGCTACAATAGCAGCTAAGGAAGTGATACATTTGTCATCAGCCATTAAAGATGCCAGTGCCCATCACTGGTATGACATATTTACAGGATTTTCCCCCACTGCCACTAAGATACTGCATGTGTTATTCCAACCCTTGATATGTTTCATAATATTGTTTATATTGCTTACATGTTTCAATTGTTATACATTTTGCAAAATAAGGGAAGCATTCAATCAGAGGCCTATACATTATGATGAAAGAGTGTTGTGAGATTACCCCACCTACATACCTGTGTGAATCAAGTGAAGAAATGGATCGAAGCCTTGCTATCAGGAGATAGAAGTAGCATTGGAATTTAGGTGTTGGTAAAATCACAAAAGGAGGGATTGTTATGGTATAAATATATGTATAATGTATCTGGGGCCCCAAGGAGTGAAATGTTATAGAGGAGAACATGTGTTACAATAGAATGGGTATGTTAGAAAGGTTAAGAGAGGAAATAGTTTACAGCTGCTTTGCTGTCCATTGAAATTGCGAACAGATGGTGGACAATCAATTGACCAACCCCCCCCCCTAAGCATAAAGGAAGCCTAAGGGAATACCTTGAGTTCCACCAATGAGCTTTATGGGAAAAAAAGGATGTAAGGATTGAATATACAGATGACTTCTTTGTTCTTTGTTCTGACGCTATAAAAGCAACCACTACAGTTAAATAAAAGCAGAAGGATTTTTACTTTGAGAAACGTCTCAGTGTATCTGTTGCTTCTCCGAGCTCGCCCCCCCCCCCCACCTGATTTGAACCTGCATGGAGATCAAGGCGTAACGTGACTCAAATTGCGATCACAACGCCAACTGCGCAGGGATCCTGTCCCTGCGCTTCATAGGCTGCAGGCGCCTCTGTAGCCTGCTACAGAGTTTCCCAACCTTTTCGGACTTGAGCCACCCCTGGAAAAAAAAAATACCAAAAATTGTTTAGAGAAAGACAGAAAATAGCTAAAAATAAGCACCACATTCTTAGGGTATGTTCACACAGCATTTTTTGTAAGGCAGAAAAAATCTGCTTTTGAATTGACAGCGTTATTTGATGGGTTTTTTTTTTTCGGTTTTTTTTAAGCCGTTGAAGCGAATGCAAAAGACGCAGCAAAAAAAGCTCCAAACGAGCGCCACATCTATTTTCTTCCTACTATTAATTTCAATTGGAGGTCAGAGGTGGAAAACACTTGGAGACGATCAGCCCCCCACTCACAGTGAAATAACCATCAGCCCCTCCACTCACAGTGAAATAACCATCAGCCCCTCCACTCACAGTAAGGCTGGGTTCACACACACTATTTACGGACGTAATTCGGGCGTTTTAGCCCCAAATTACGTCCGAAAATGCGGCTCAAAAGCGCCGGCAAACATCTGCCCATTCATTTGAATGGGTCTTCTGTGCCGACGGTCATTTTTTTTACGCGCCGCTGTCAAAAGGCGGCGCATAAAAAAGACGCGTCAAAGAAGTGCCTGTTACTTCTTGAGACGTAATTGGAGCCGTTTTCCCTTGACTCCATGGAAAAACAGCTCCAATTACGTCCGTAATGGACGCAGCGAAAAGCGCCTGCACATGCCATTACGGCTGAAATTCCGGAGCTGTTTTCTCCTGAAAACAGCTCCGTAATTTCATCCGTAACGGAGGCTGCCGTGTGAACATACCCTAAAATGACCATCAGCCCGTCCACTCACAGTAAAATGACCATCAGCCCCCCACTCACAGTAAAATGACCATCAGCTCCCCACTCACAGTAAAACGACCATCAGCCCCCCACTCACAGTAAAATGACCATCAGCCCCCCACTCACAGTAAAATGAAAATCAGCCCGCCACTCACAGATGCCCCCTGTAGATAGTACCACACAGCCCCCTGTAGAAAGTGTCACACAGCCCCCTTGTAGGTCGTGCCACACAGCCCCCTTGTAGGTCGTGCCACACAGCCCCCTTGTAGGTAGTGCCACACAGCCCCCTGTAGGTAGTGCCACGCAGCCCCCTGTAGGTAGTGCCACACAGCCCTCTTGTAGGTAGTGCCACACAGCCCTTTTGTAGTTCGTGCCACACAGCCCCCTTGTAGGTAGTGCCACACAGCCCCTTTGTAGGTAGTGCCACACAGCCCCCTGTAGGTAGTGCCACACAGCCCCCTTGTAGGTAGTGCCACACAGCCCATTTGTAGGTAGTAGGGATGTCACGATACCTGAATTTGGACTTTGATACCGATACTTCGTGTAGTATTGCGATTTCGATACCAAAACGATACTTTGCCAACAGTAATAAAAAAAAGTTCTTCCATTTTCTGATGTGAGGCGCGAGGTGTGATGCTGAATTTAACCTCCATTTGCCTCACATTAATAGTAATTAACCCAATCATGTTTCTCAGTCATAATGGGTTAATGTGTGAGGTACATGATGGGGTTAATTACTATTAATGTGAGGCACATGGAGGTTAAATTCATCACATCTCGTGCCCCACATTAATAAGTGAAAGAAGTTTTTTTTAATTTATTTTTTACAGCGTACACATCATAAATGACGCAAAAAAATTGTTGTGCAGGTTATTACGGCTGCGCCAATACCGAATGTGTGTATATTTTATGTATTGAGACTTATTTTAATGCTTATTGTAAAAAAGGCGTATGTGTATTTTTTTAAATGTAACATTACTTTATGTTTTTACTTTATTTTTAAACTTTAATATACTGGCATATATCAGATATATGCCAGTACATTAGCCTGTGGACGGATAGCACACAGGCAGTTGTTAGGACATACCTCAGTATGCCCTAACAACAGGAAATATGGTAGGACAGCCCTGGGGTCCTTCAATAGACCCTGGGCTGTCTGCCCATATATGGTATGGCCCTCGATCGCGTAACAGGAATTCCCTGTGACGCGATCCAGGGGCATTCCCCCCTCCTCACTTTCCTCTGAATGCTGCAGTCAGCTTTGATCGCAGCATTCAGGAGAATAGCGGCGGAGATGAGCGGTTTCTCTGATCTCCGCCGTTATAGAGCGGGGCTGCGGCTGTGTAATACAGTCATTGCCCCGCTCCTGACATTAAGTGCACGCGCGGTCAGCATGAGGTGAGCAGTGCGGCCGCCATGTTCTGTTTTCAGTGCCACCGCTCATTAGTGCAGTGCTGGCCGCATCGCATCATCCTCGCGGCGCGCACTTGTCAAGACTCAGGAGCGGGGCAATGGCTGTATTACACAGCCGCAGCCCCGCTCTCATTCATCATGCATTACTATACTTAGCTGTGTGGCTCGAACCATTTGGGGATGCACAGTATCGAAACAGTATCGAAGTTTCGATGCATTGTGCACCCCTAGTAATTAGTGCCACAAATCCCCCCCTTGCCGCACAGCCCCCTTGTAGGTAGTGCCACACAGCCCCCATGTAGGTAGCACTCCCTTCCTGTAGATAGCGCCACTGTAGCTCCCTGTGGCTGGGGATTCCGCTCCTTGACGGAGTGCTTGATGCCTCTGTACATATTTGAACAGTGACATCGGGCAACTAACTCCTGAAGCGGAATCCCTGTCCTCAGCATTGCCGACGCTGTGACCGGGGATTCCACTCCAGGAGAAGCCCCTGACGTCTCTGTCCATTTAGTCGGGGGGGGGGGGGGCTATCTACAGGGGTTCTGCAAAAAATCTCTTCCTCACATCTACTTCGCACTGTGAGGAGAGAAAGCACGTCCGTGGCAGTTGTCCAGAGGGGTGTCGCGGCACCCCTGGAGGGTTCTCATGGGAACCTCATGTTGGGAACCACCAGCCTAGTAGATCGCAGAGCAGTGAGATACCTCCCTGCTCCGCTATAGTGTTCAATAGTATCTGCGTCTTTAGCAGGGCCGTATTTACAACTCACGCTGCCCTAGGCACTAAGCCTGACTATACCCCCATTACAGGCCTATTTAGTTTAGCCAATTATCATCATGATTCGCCAGTTTCTGACCAATTATAATGGTATTTGGTCAGTGTTCACAAAGGAGAAGGTCAATGAAAAAAAGGGTAATACACCCGGCCGTAGTCATAGCGATGCGTATTCTGTTCTGAGTGTAGCCCGGCCTCCAGGGATGACGATGCATCCCATGTGACAGCTGCAGCCAATCAAAGCCTGCAGCGGTCACATGGACTACAGCGTCATCGCAGGAGGTCGGGCTACGCTCAGAGAGAGAGAGGGACTACGGCCGGGAGTATTAGCTTTTTTTTAAATTTATTTCTGCAGTCTTTCCGCCAAAAAAACTACACCAAAATTTGGTGCTGTTTTTCAGGTGAAATTCCCTGCGGTTCTCAGGACGTATACACTGTGTGGTTTTACGTATCCGCCCTGTGTGTTCCTACCCTTATAATCAAGTTGCTCTTCCCACAAATATTATCTCTAAGGGCTTATTCAGACGAACGGGATATATGTCCGTGCAACGCGCGGGATTTTCACACGCGTGGCACGGACTTATATTAGTCTATGGGGCCGTGCAGACATGTGCGTGATTTTTACTCAGCGTGTGTCCGCTGCGCAAAAGTCACGACATGTCCGTTCTTTGAGCGTTTTCTGCGCATCACGCACCCATTGAAGTCAAAACCACGCATGCCACACGGAAGCACTAACGTGCGAACAGCTTGATTCGCGCAACAGCAGTCAAAAGGATGAATGAAAACAGAAAAGCACCACGTGCTTTTCTGTTTACAAACATCCAAATGGAGTGTCATAATGATGGCGGCTGCGCGAAAACCACGCAGCCGCGCATCATATGCTGCTGCCGCACGGAGCTGTCAAGTGCCTTTTGCGCACGCAAAACATTGCATTTTTTGCAAGCGCAAAAAGCACACGCTCGTGTGAATCCAGCCTAAGGCTTTATTCAGACGAACGGGAAAAACGTCCGTGCAACGCGCGTGATTTGCACGCGCAATGCATGGACCTATATTAGTCTATGGGGCCGTGCGGACATGTGCGGGATTTTTACTCAGTGTGAGTCCGCTGAAAAAAAGTCACAACGTGTCCGTTCTTTGGGCGTCTTTCGCGCATCACGCATTCATTGAAGTCAATGGGTGCGTGAAAACCACGCATGCCGCACGGAAGCGCTTCCCTGCGAACTGCGTGATTCGCGCAAGAGCTGTCAAACTCTGAATGTAAACAGAAAAGCACCACGTGCTTTTCTGTTTACAAACATGCAAACGGAGTGTCTTTGAGATGAGCGAACCCGGACAACCGAACCGAACTTCACCGGGTTCTCTATGGGAGCACCGGAAAAAGCAGAACACTGCACTCGGCTATCTCCGGCGCTCCCATAGAGAATGAATGGAGCGGCAGTGCGCATGGGAATGTAACCGGAATACCCCTTAACGAGGTATTTGACAGCCGCTCCTACATAGTGCCAGCGCGGTTGTTGGCCGCGTTGCGACAGTGTGAGGGCCGCTCCATGTGGCCGTACCCTAAAGAATCCTTTCTCCCCATACAGAACGCTAAGTTCCCCTCCCCATGATTCATAATAAGCTCCTACACCACAAAATAAACTATACAGAAGTCCCCCTCCCCACAAAATACATGTATAAAGAATCCCCCCACTCCTATAGCATTTAGGGCAATGTCCCCTCACCTTCAAAATCGATCTGTAAAAAATACACACTTAAATCACCTATAACCTAGTCTCCCCTCCCCCACAAAATCGATCTTTTAAAAAAAACAAACAAAAAAAACATCCTGTTACACATCACTTAACCCCTTCCCTCTTTCCTCCTCCCTCACACAGCACACAAATAAACATAGATTAAGCTAAAGCCTCTGCTCTTACCTGACACTGGAGCTCCGTGGAGGAGTCTTCTCTGTGGCAGCAGCACAGCAGGAAGGAGCTGCGTGAGGCTCTGAGTGACACTGCAGTACAGGCTGTGCCGATTGGTGGAGCAGACAGAAGCACCTGCTGCTGCTCCTCCAATCAGCGCTCACTTCACAAGCCCTAATTGAAAGGGGGGCACGGCAAACTGCCGCGACTTGCCTTTGGTAGAAAAAAAACAGGCCCCTGCAATGGGGCCCGTTTTTTTCACCACAGAATGTCATGAGCTGCGGGCCCCCCTTTCAATTAGGTTTGGCCAGGCCTCTCACATCAGTACCCCTAATACCCCCCCTGATGGCGGCCCTGGGTAGCATGGGGGTCGTCAAACACCGCCGCCCGTGCGACCGATCGCGCATGCGCACCGGCGACCGCCTGGAACCGCGCACCGAATTTTGAGGCAGATTTTGACCTGCCAACACTATCTTGCCGCGTTTTTTGCCCGCGGCGATTGAGGACAGCAGACAAAAAACGCAGCGAAAAATGCATTTTCTGCCTCCCATTGATTTCAATGGGAGGTCAGAGGCGGAACCGCGGCAAGAAAGGACGTGCTGCTTTTTTCTTTTTTCCGCGACTGGCTCCCATTGATTTCAGATTAAATCAATGGGAGGCGGTTTTGGACGTTTTTTGGTGCTGATTCTGATGCAGTGTCCGAGTCAATATCAAGGCCCAAAAACTCTGTGAACTGGGCCTTATTGTTAGGGCTTATTCAGACGAACGTGTAATACATCCGTGCAACGCGCGTGATTTTCACGCGCCTCGCACGGACCTATGTTACTCTATGGGGCAGTGCAGACTGTCAGTGATTTTCACGCAGCGTGAGTCCGCTGCGTAAAACTCACGACATGTCCGATATTTGTGCATTGTTTGCGTTGAGTTCGTGAGGCATGTCCACTGCGGGAATCCTGCAGGGAGAAAAAAAGTTTAGACTTACCCCGGCCGTAGTTTAGGTGACGCATCTCTCTCTTCTGAACGTAGCCCCGCCTCCTGGGATGATGCTGTAGACCATGTGACCACTGCAGCAGTCACATGGGATGAAACGTCATGACAGGAGGCGGGGCTGCGCTAAGAATAGAGGATCGCGTCACCAGGACTACGGCCGGGGCAAGTCTAAACTTTTTTATCAATTTAAAAAAGTACCTTTTTTTGTTCTCATGTGTGATTTTTGCAGCAGAACCGCAGCATTTCCGCAACAGAGGAGCAGCGATTCCACAGAATAAATTGACACGCTGCGGCTTAAAAAGCCACACTGCAGGTCCATTTTTTTTGCAGCGTGTGGATGAGATTTTTTCAAATCTCACCCGCTCTGCTGCGACTGTGATACGCTGCAGATTTTCCACAATAAAATGTGTTGCATAAAATCCGCAGCGTTCATGCCTAGTGTGTTCCTACCCTAAGGCCGGATTCACACGAGCGTGTGCTTTTTGCGCGCGCAAAAAAACGTGGCGTTTTGTGCATGCAAAAGGTTCATAACAGCTCCGTGTGGCAGCAGCGTATGATGCGCGGTTGCGTGATTTTCGCGCAGCCGCCATCATTATGACACTCTGTTTGTATGTTTGTAGCACGTGGTGCTTTTCTGTTTTCATTCATAGTTTATACGGCTGCGGAAGTTTTGGGCGTGATTTTCATGCACCCATTGACTTCAATGGGTGCGTGATGCGCGAACAATGCACAAATATTGGACATGTCGTGAGTTTTACGCAGCGGACACACGGACACACGCTGCGTGAAAATCACTGACAGTCTGCACGGCCCCATAGAGTAACATAGGTCCGTGCCAGGCGCGTGAAAATCACACGCGTTGCACGGACGTATTACACGTTCGTTTGAATAAGCCCTAACAATAAGGCCCAGTTCACAGAGTTTTTGGGCCTTGATATTGACTCGGACACTGCGTCAGAATCAGCACCAAACAACTTCCAAAACCGCCTCCCATTGATTTAATCTGAAATCAATGGGAGCCAGTCGCGGAAAAAAGGAAAAGCAGCACATCCTTTCTTGCCGCGGTTCCGTCTCTGATCTCCCATCTAAATCAATGGGAGGCAGAAAATGCATTTTTCGCTGCGTTTTTGTCTGCTGTCCTCAATCGCCGCGGGCAAAAAACGCAGCAAAAAAAGCGGCAAGATAGTGTGGGCAGGTCAAAATCTGCCTCAAAATTCTGTAAGGAATTTTGAGGCAGAATTTTTTCTGCCTGCAAAATACTCTGTGTGAACAGGGCCATACTTAAACAGCACTTTCAGACACTTTACTCACTGTGTCTGAAGAGCTGCTCCCACTCCAGTCCTCTTCAGGCGATGTCTTCGGTCCAGACGTCCAGTCCTTCACCTCCAGCCAGGCTCCAGGTAAGTTGTGTCCATGTGTGTGTTCGCGGGTGCGCGCGCTTTGTTCGCGGGTGCGCGCTTCTGTGATTTTGCGGGTGCGCGCGCGGGCGGTCTCAAGTGCGGGCTTTCGTGGGTGCGTGCTCGCGGACGCTCGCGAGTGCGCACGCGCGGGAGTTTCTTTGTGCACGCGAGGGCAGTTCGACGGCCCCCATGACGAGAGGGGGGCCCGCAGCTCACGACATTCTGTGGTGAAAAAAACGGGCCCATTGCAGGGGCCCGTTTTTTTCTACCAATGGCAAATCGCGCCAGTTGCCGGGCCCCCCTTTCAATTAGGTTTGGCCGGGCCCCTCACACCAGTACCCCTAATACCCCCCTGATGGCGGCCCTGGCCTTGTGGATATGTTGTATTACATTTTGAATCTTGTTGGCAGCACATCTCCTATTTACACAGGTAGATGTGCTGCCGGGAAGCGACCATTTTTCTTGCCGCGTAAAGGATGCAATCAGCTGACAAACAATTGCTTTTACTACTATACAGGGTAATTCAGATTTATCAATCATTCCAGAAAAGGCCAAACAATGTCCCTGGCGTATATATATGGCGCATGTCAGGAAGGGTTTAAAAACCCTAACAACAACTTCACCCCTGCGGCAGGTATAGAATAGTTGGCAAGGGTAAACTCAGAAGTTGTAGTCATATTGCCGTTATTGCCATGATTTTCACTGAAGCACTGCCCACCTACAGCATTTTGCAGCAATTTACCACCCAAATCAGTCAGGTCATGGGAATAATCACAGCAGCAGGGAAGAAATGTGCTGATCTTATGAAAGAGTGACTTCAATGGCCAAAAAGCAATTGAATTGTGCTTAAAGTTGGATGATATTAGCCGACTGGTGACAATGTCAGCGTAGCCAGTAGATTGCTGGAAATGTGTGCGCTGCTGTATAAGTGGTGACATAACCTACTCTATTAGGGTGATGGAGACACGGTCTGCTCTGATGGTGGGGTGGTAACAAAGTCTGCTCCGCTGGTGGAAGGGTGACTTAGCCTACTTTGCTGGTAGAGAGTTGACCAATTTATTTTCTCAAATAATATTT
This sequence comes from Rhinoderma darwinii, assembly GCF_050947455.1. Classification (NCBI taxonomy): domain Eukaryota; kingdom Metazoa; phylum Chordata; class Amphibia; order Anura; family Rhinodermatidae; genus Rhinoderma; species Rhinoderma darwinii. Next base: position 557,454 of record NW_027461923.1, on the reverse strand, counting down.
ATAAGTCCATTTTCAGTAAAAAAATGTATATCCACTATCAAAAGTCATATCCGATACTATTTGTAAAATCCAATAAAAAGTCCATATCCAGTAAAAAAAAAATGTCATGTTTGTCTAATGTCCATATCCAGTATAAATATGTGTTTGCCCCTGTGGCTCACTAGGTGTGATTCTCTGAGATCTTCCTTCTTCTCACCAGGTTCTTTAGGTGTCAAATACTGGAATAGAATATCCTCATTAGCGCTCCTATTAGGCCAAGACTGGAGAAAGTCTAAAATCTTTAAAGAGAACCTTTCACCTGCCCATACATGTGAATATGAGTGCAGAAGGTAATAGGCAGGGCTGCACAAACCTTCTCTTACTTTACGTTTTTTTTTCTATCCTCCTCCGTTATTTAGATATCGGTGCCGTTATATTTGGCGCCCAATATGTAAACAACCCCCTGAACAGTCAATGGGGTGTGTTACTTATCACTGTGATACTGTCCAATCAGCTATGGACAGTGTCACAGCGGCTTCCCCCATTGTTTGACAAAAGCCGCCGCCACGTAGCAGAAGTTGAGACGAAGAATGTGAATTCTTCTGCTTCTGTGATGTGGCGGTGGGAGTATTGTCGGCAGCGACTTCGTAGCTTTGCGCACATGCGTGCGAGCACGCACTTTCTCACTCATCAGTTCTAGGCAGACAAGGACGACTTGACTTTGTGATCTCGCTGCCGATGATACTCCTGCGATTATTGGCATGATTTTCACTAAAGCGCTGCCCAACTGCGGCATTTTGCTGCAATTGTTGAAGAAAACACCGAAAAAAATTATAATATGACTGCAATGTGTGAACACACCCGAATCAGTCAGGTCATGGGGATAATCACAGCAGCAGGGGAGAAATGTACTGATCTTGTGAAAGAGTAAATTCAATGGCCAAAAGCAAACTAAGATAAATAATTAGACACACAAATTGAATTGTGCTTAAAGTTGGATGTTATTAGCCGACTGGTGACAATGTCAGCGTAGCCAGTAGACTGTTGGAAATGCGTCGCTACTGGTGTGATGGTGACATAGCCGCTTTATTGGTGTGATGGATGCACAGTTTGCTCTGCTGGTGGTATTATAACACAGTCTGCTCTGCTGGTGGAGGGTTGGCTTAGATTGCTCTGCTGGTGGTGATGACCCAAATCATAGTTGAAATTCCATATTCAGTAAAAAGTCATATCCGGTAGTATAAGTCATATCCGGTAGTATAAATCATATCCGGTAGTATAAGTCATATCCGGTAGTATAAGTCATATCCGATAGTATAAGTCATATCCAGTAGTATAAGTCATATCCGATTGTAATTGTCAAATCCGGTAAAAAGTCCATATCTAGTAAATCTTGTCATGTCCATATAAAATCCATGTCCGGTAGTAATAGTCATTTGCCTCTGTGGCTCACTAGGTGCGATTCTCTGAGATCTTCTTCCAACCAGGTTTTTTAGTTGTTAAATCCTGTAGGTTGAACATCCTCGATGGCGCTCCTGTTATGCCGAGACTGGAGACAGAAGAGAAAAGAGTATGAGGTGAAGAGCTCGTATCTGCTTTCACATGCTTGGCACATACACAATCCATATGTGGGATATTACTTTTATACCCGAACCTATCACAGTCTTGCATAACCCCCCCCCCCCCCACCCACACAATTCTGATAAAGAAAAAAGGGAGAGCACTTTGCAGTTTGTTTAATGTCCCATGGCAAGTCTCTTAAAATGTGGCCCCTCCTAGTAACTACCATATTTATATATGAATACAGTGCCACATAGTACCTGGACAGAGAGTGCTGCACAGTGCCCAGATTAAATAGGAAACAACTGACCAGATAGTGCCCATCAAGTCCACACACTGCAGCTAGTACATAAAGTGCCAAGTTAGGGCTATGTCTTCTATTTTGCCAAAACATAGTGCCTCATAAAGCCAAACAGTACCCACACAGTGTCATACTTGCTTACACAGTTCAAAATACTGCCCAAACTTCCATACTGTGCCCACATAATTATGCAATGCCTATGTAGCACCGTAATGGGCCCAAATGGTGCCACCATCATACCAGTATCAACAGTGTTATACTAGCCTACATAATCAAACCTTGCCCGCATAGTGGAAAACCGTTCCGAGATGCCATACTTATTCACATATTCTGATAGTGCCCAAATAGCGCCAAACAATGCCCACTCTGTGGAAAAGGCAAGGGGACACCCGGGACAACATTAAAATCTAGGACTGCATAGATGGGATCTCATACTGCGAAACATGATGGCACAAGGCCCAAATTCATACATTAATATAACAGAATTAAAGACACCAGACAAAATATGTGGATAAAAAAGGCCGCAATGTTTTTATTAAGGGTTACCAAAAGATATTGATACTTGAATCAATAAGATAAATACTTGAACCAAATAAATAATTAAAACCATTATAAATTAAAAATCACAATAATAATAATAAACCAGTTTAAAACTCAATCCACCCAGCAATAGCTGGAAGACAAAAACCCCACCAATAAGACATTGCGACAAGCAGAAATGAAATAAAGGGAGGGAGAGTGGGGACCCTGGTCCTAGGAAATCTGGAACTGACAGCAACAGCGGGAAAGCTGGGTTTTTTTAAAGCAAAATCTTCCCGCCTTCAGACTGAACGGCCAATCAGCGACAAAGTCCAGGTGCTGGGCAGAAGAATAGAAGCTTCCAAGAATCTCCCCAGTAATTAGACAACCAATCAGCGACAGTAACCTGGTGCTGGGCAGAATATCAGAATCTTCTGGAAAAGGTAGGTAAGTACCAACTGCAAGTTATAAGGGAAAAGAAGGGGGGGGGGGGGCACCAAACCACCTAACAAAAATATAATAATTAAATGAACCAGCAATAAATTCGTAACATGAATGCCCCTATGCCATCATGTGTCCCACAAGCAATACTGCTCTGGGGGGGCCCTATCATTCTTCTTGATGCCTCTTGCACACACTTCCTGATGGTGGAACATGTATGGAGAACTCTCCATGGCAATGGCCAGTGCGGAGAGGTGGATTTCATACCGCTCGCTGGCGGTGCTGTGTATAGGAATCCTTCTGATTTTTCTGAGTCAAAACAAATCTTTTTGTCATAAATTCAATATAAGTGTGACTGCTACCTCTGCACCCCCTATTGCTACGACCCTGTCTATTCACTAGAGCTAGGACTATTTCTTGACCAACGTTCAGCAATAATGTGTTGTACCTCTCTTCTGCAGATGGTGTTGTCTTCTTCCTATATTCAAACAGGTTCCTCATTGGTTCCAGTTTGGTGTGGGAAAGTACTGTCCAGAATATCCTGTGCAGCTCCTTCTCTATAGACTCCAGCTTTTTACGCTTCAGAGTCACCCAAGCCACTTTGACACTGAAGCTGTATAAACACTGCAAAGAAACAAACACACCCGATGTAAGAAATAAGGAAAGCGCCAGCGCCTTGTCCCCAGCAGAACGTGACGACCTCAGTTCAACATATCTTAGAATATAAATTCAATGCCGTTACCTCAAAGAATCTGCGGAGCCTCCTTGTAGCTGATGCTTTGCTCCTGGAACACGAAGACAGGAAAAATACAATGAGCTCTGAGTTTTGAGGTATGACCAGAAACGTGTGTGACCCATAGCAACACTGCAAGGGGCAGAGCGCCCATGAGGACATTACGGCAGCCAGTGACAGCATGACATTGACAGATACAGGCACATAAATACAGACACACAGGCACATAATTACACAGACAGGAACATATACAAATACATTAAAGGCACATATATACAAGCACAAAGATACATTCACATTCAGACCCATATACACCCACACAGGCACATATATACACTGTACGGATAATGTAGTATATGTTACCTGCAGTCCTATGTAATACTACAGATAACACAGTGATAACTCTCTGAGTACAGATAATGTAGTATAGGTTACCTGCAGTCCTATGTAATACCACCGATAACACAGTAATAACTCTCTGAATACAGATAATGTAGTAGATGTTACTTGCAGTCCTATGTAACACCACAGATAACACAGTAATAACTCTCTGAGTACAGATAATGTAGTAGATGTTAACTGCAGTCCTATGTAACACCACAGATAACACACTCTGATAACTATACCCACACATATATAAAAACACACAGAGGCATACATATATACACACCAACAGAAACATATATACACATACTGGAACATATACACACACAAACACAGAGACACATATACACACATAGACAATTACCATCTCTCCTTGCTGACAGGCTGTAATGTCCGTGGCTGCGGGCTGTCAGCTCCAGTCCCCTCCTGACAGCCGCAGCCACAAGTCAGCAAGCGCTGGCCCCAGCCTCCTCCTCAGGAGACGCCAGTGCTCGCATTCACTCACCTCAGCCGGATCCCGTAGAGTGCACACGCACGCTCGTGCCCGCTCTTAAAGGGGCAGCGTGCGCACCGGACCTTTTGACGAACTTTAACCCGTGGGTACCCTGGACTATAAGAGGGGTCCAGCCCCCTGCTTCGATGCCTGAGCGCTGTTGTTGTTCCCCAGTTTGTCTATGTGATGGCCTCCTAGTGTGTTACCTTTTCCTGTACCTGTTCCAGTTCCTGTACTTGTTCCTGTTCCTGTCCCTAGCATTTCAAACCACCCTGGTCGAGCACTGTGCTGTGCCAAAGTCGTGTTGTGCTGTATCCATGTCTGACCTGCTTCACCTCGCCTGACGTCTGACACTGCTGCCTATTCCTAGCCGAGCCTGCCTTGCTGCTGTCTGAGCTGCCACAGGTACCTATACGAACTATAGACATTCACCTGCACTCTGTAGGCCAGCTGCCTTACCGCCTAGGAGGTACGGCCCAGTAAGTCCACAGACCCTTCGTGACACAGACTCACAGGCTTCTTGCAGGATGGGCTGTGGGCGGAGCTTCCTCCTCTGCTCTTGTTTCCTTCATGTGTAAGGAGGAGCAGAGGATAGAGCAGAGGCAGAACCCAGTGGCGCCCCCTGCATGCTGGGACGGTGTAGCACCCTGTGCACTTGCACAGGTTGCACACCCCTAAGGCCGGCCCTGATTACAGGCCATCATAATTGGCAGCCTGTGTTTTATGAGTAAATGTAACAAATTTGAAATTCTTCACAGCTGTGCAAGATTTTTTTTATTGGGTCCCGGTACTCCCCCCCCCCCCCTCTTGTATAGGGAACAGTTCTGATATTAACATTATTACTATTCTATAGTCTAATCATTAGAGTGTCTTCACACAGTGCTGTTTTGCATAGTTTTTTTGCCAGGTGGCCGAAAAATGTGTTTTTTGTCCACGCAGTAAGAAAACGTAGCAAAACCGCACTGTGTGAATATATTCCTAAATGGCAAAACATAAGACACCACATTTTGAATAAATTCTCAAAAGATAACATACTTTTCAAATGCCATGTGGTGCTGCTCCTTTATTTCTTGTCCAATATTAAGGGCAGAGTATCTGACAGTGAGATGTCTCAGTGCTGCTTCCGATCTCTTCTCCAGATCTGACTTCTCTGCCAGTTTTTCTGGAGGTCTCCGCCTCCGAGAAACACAAACAAGCAGCATTGTAAGAAAAGCCTTTATAGAGGGGGTGAGGATCCATCCCAGCATTATGGATAATAGGATCTCTTCCCCTTTTTTTTTTGGTGACATTTTCAAATAATTCAGCTCTACATGACCAGATTTTTGGGATAAGTTCACACGTAGAAGATTTCTGCAGCAAATCTGCTGACAATTGTAGGGAAATCTGCAGTGGCAAATCCGCACCAAATCATGTGGATCTCCCTGCTGTGGGTGTCCAATGCTACTACAATTACTTCCCCTGGCGCTCCCTTGGCAACGCTTTTCTGCCGGTCTTTGTGGACCCTCCTTCCAGAGTTGTCACATGTGACTGCCGCAGCCTGTGATTGGCTGCAGCAGTTACGTGTCGTCACGACACGTCATCGCTAGAGGCCGGATGTACACAGACCAACGGGGACAGGAAAGCATTACTACAGGAGATGAAAATATATAATTTTTTAACATATTGAAGTATCTAAACTTGCACATTTTGCTGCGAATCCACAGGTAATCCACAGCAACATGTGCAACACTAGGATTTACTTGCGAATTTCTTCTTCCCCATTGAATTTAATCGGGTAAACAGCAACAAACATGTGCACTTCCACAGCAGAAGTTGACATGCTGCACATTTATAAATAAGCATCGAAAATCAATTTCTGTGCAGAAAATGTCAGCAGCATGTAGATCAGATTTCTAAAAAATCTCATCTACTTTGCTGCTAATGCAAATCCGGACAGAAAATCTTCAACAACCTGTTACTTGTGAACGTGACAAACACTTACGGCAGTAGAGATTTTGGCCTTTTGTCTTGTGATTGTTTCATTAGAAAACAATACATGTAATAATTCACAGCCACTAGGAAATCATCAAGTTCCTTGGATCTAAATAAAAATTAAAATAGTTGATGTAAGACACTAAATATGAAGAACCTAATTTTTGAGAACCAGTGATGACAGAAAGAGGAGGTTTTGTCCATAGTAACCAATCAGGATGGTCTTTGGTATGGGAAGTCAGAGGTCGCCCCTCTACAACACAGTCAGTCAACCATCGGTCACTGCAGATTTCACCGTCAACCCTAAATCATAATTACAACAATTGTTTCTGTCCCATTACCGCCCCTCACCAGCCATACAGTCCAAGGAACAGTGGAAAAGTTATCTGGGGGTTCTGTACACACACTTCTTATTCTGAGTGGATAAAGCTGAGGTGGGAATGTCTCGGGTAGCCCATACACCAAGTAATAATATGAAGAGAACCCTAAAACAAGACTCCACCTCATATTCTTGGATCTTTTATGTCACTGATGAGATCTGTTGAGCAAGTTATGGCTAAAAATATAGTAGAGTGAAATTTTAGACGAGTGTTCCAACAGACACTCACTGCGGGAATTTATCCAGATCCAGATCATATATATATATATATATATATATCGGAGAGAAGTAAGAGACACATACATTGCTAGTAAGCTCAAAAATACTCCTCTGAGGTTTATTGCCAAAAACAATTACAATAATATCTTTCAAAAGGGGAATAGGCTTGATTTCAACCAATCCTTCATAAAAGGAAGCAGGGCAGGGGATGGTATAAAATAATAAACTATCAGTTACTCAACCACTGAAGTAACATTCCCTCCGGCACTATGGTCCTGTTCTCGACCGCTCCAGTCCCAGAAGCTCCTGCAGCAGTCACATGCTGTTCATCGTTCATGTGCAGCTGCAGCCAATCATTTGCCTCAGCCTTTACTAATGAGCAGCATGTGACTGCTGCAGGAGCTTCCCGGATTAAAGCGGTGAAGAACAGGACCTCAGTGCTGGAGCGGGGGGGGGCACTGTAGAGGTTGAATACCTGCTAGTTTATTATTTTATACCATTGCCTGCCCTACTGTATTTTAAATACTCCCGGATAACTATTCTAAGGTTCTCAGGATCGCTGATCCAGGGGTGGACTTACTTTTTGTGACCTGTGTAGCTGCACAGGGGCCGAGTAGGTAAGAGGGCCTAGTAGCCATATAAAAAAAAATCGAAGAACAAGGGGCCCAAATATTGTTCCTGCACAGGAGCCCTCTGCTGTTTGTGTCCGCCCTGCACTGATCTATAGGTCAATGGGAATAGAATATTTTGCCAGTTTTGTAGAAGCGACATACCCGAAGACGGAGGCAAAATCACATGTGAAACACAGACGTTCCTGTTCTTCCATCAAGGTTAAAGCCATTCCTGGAAGAGAATGGACAAGTAAGAGGGATCTGCTGTTTACCCAGTTAATTGATAGAAAATTAATGGGTCTTTTACGGGTTTCAGGGAAATACACTTGTCCCCTCAACAAAGTCTTGATGGAACAGACACATGGTGCATAAGTCACATGGATAATACTCACTCTTGACATCTTTCAGATTCTCCAGTTCAGGTTTCCTCTTCAATGGAAGGGTCTTTTCAGGAGATTTATCTCCTGGTCCCCATCTAACGTAAGAGTATAATAGTAAAATAATCTCTTACTGTCTCTTTAAGACTAAGTGAATTATACATAGAATGTGATTTCTCAGCTATAACACATATACACTTTTACAAGCTGCAGTATCTGATGTTACAACTCCTAATAATCCAATGTAGATTTCTGTTTGTTGCATTTATGTATGACTGTACTCAAATTACCTGCCCGACGGGGTCTCCTCAAGTGGGACTGACTTTCCCGTCATCAGGGTCTGCTTGGGGCCCATTAATTTGCTGCTGCTGCTATTGCTGCTGAGGGGGGGCAGCTTGCTCAACTGCACATTGCTGTACCTAAAGTAACAGTATAAGAGAAGAGTTTTACAGGTATTTATAAGAGACTATATAAGCATCACCTAGATGTGGTGGTGGCGTGACACAGGGTAAGTAGGGGACTGGGTCCCAGCGGTGGGATTGGGGATCCCACCAATCTTAATCTGGCCCTGAAAAGAACCCTGAATAACCCTTGTGGTGACATTCTGCAGCTTAAAATACTTGTCCAGTATTATGTAACTAAAGCTGAATATGTTTAGGATTGCCTAAACTGTTACATCCCATCAGTTGTGTGAGTAGCACTAGTGTCAGACTAGGCTTAAAGGGGGTTTCCAGTCCCATAAAATGAATGGCCTATTCTCAGTATAGGCCATCAATATGTGATCTGTCAGGGTCCGACTCCCGGCACCCCCACCGATCAGCCGTTTTGAAGGCGCCGCAGGGCCCACTGCTCGTACTGTGAATCGGTGGAGGTGCCAGGTGTCGGATCCCTACGGATCACATATTGATGGCCTATCCTGAGGATAGTCCATCAATTTAAACCCCTTTAAGCCCTCTGAATGTAACAAGAAAGAACGTGTAAATTTTTGTTAAGGGCCTTCTACATGGGCAGATAATCGGCTGAACGAACGATCATTGCCGTGTGTAAAAATGGCAGCGATCAGCTAACAAACCAGCAAACGCTTGTTGTTGTTGGCTGATCGCATCTTTTATGCAGTCAAAAGAATCATCATTTGTTGGCAGCACATCTTCCTGTGGAAACAAGGGATGTGCTGCCGACAAAATGGAAACTGTATGGGGATGAAGTATTGTATATTGTATCAACGCTTGTTCATACCACAAGATGTTTGATTTATTTAAATGTTTTAAAAGAGCGCAGATCAACATATTATTATCAGTGCTTGTAGCCGGCAGGAAATCTGCCCGTGTAAAAGGACCTTTACTCCGCTAATCCAACTGCAGTATCTGATGATACATCTAATAATCCGCTGTAGATTTCTGTTTGTTGCATTTATGTATGACGACCTTATGTAACTACCTGTCTGACGGTTTCTCCTGAAGCCGGACTGACTTCACCGTCATCAGGGTCTCCTTGGAGCCCATGAATTTGCTGCTGCTGAGAGGGGGCATCTTTTTCATCTGCACATTGCTGTACCTAAAGTAATAGTATAAGAGGTATTTATAAGAGACTATATAAGCATCTGATGTAAGCGTTTATTGCTAGAACAGACCTATATGAACTCTGAAGTGTCTTTAAGGGTCTCGACCTGCAGACTGAGGACTATAGGCTGCCTTGTCATCCTGGTCAAGAGTACCGGCATTTTAAGTGCCCCTGACATGTCTGCTAGGGGTCATAAATGGTTAACCTAGGGAGCACTAGTGACTTATTATCTTGGAGAATAATTCCCACCATAAATGTATTGATGAAGGATGCCGGACCCTCATTACAGATTAAAGGAACTTTCTTGTACTTTCTGCCAGTGACATGTAATAAATGACATCTAATAGAAAAGTGAAATTCCTGTAATATAAAGATCATCCATACTGAGAAACCGGGACATTCCCAAGCCAACCAAGCAAATAACAAGTACCATTAACCCCTTTCCTCCACAGCCACTTCTCATTTTTTCCATTTTTGTTTTTTCCTCCCCAATTTCGAAAAGCCATAAGTTTTTGATTTTCCTATCGATATAGCCGTATTAGGGCTTGTTTTTTGCGGGACGAATTGTAGGTTTTTAGGCACCATTTATTATACGATATGATGTACTGGGAAACTGGAAAAAAACGTCTTTGTGGAGTAGAAAGGGGGAAAAAAAAGACCTGTGATTCCTCCATTGCTTTTTGGGTTTCATGTTTACAGCGTTCTCCATGCAGTAAAATTGACATCTTAAATTTATTCTGCAGGTCAGTACGATTACGGCAAAACCAAAATGATATAGTTGTTTTTAAGTTTTACTGCTTTTAAAAAACCAAAACGTAATTGTTAAAAATAAAAAAAAATTGTGTCACCATATTTTGAGAGCCATAACGTTTTTATCTTTCCGTCAATTGAGCAGCTAAGGCTATGTTCACACGGAGTATTTTGGGGGAGGAATATCTGCCTCAAAATTCCGTTTGGAACTTTGAGGCAGATATTCCTCTCCCTGCACGCCGATTTTCGCGGCGATTATCGCGCCGTTCTTCGCCCGCGGCCATTGAGCGCCGCGGGCATAAAACAGCGAGAAATACGCTTTCTCCTGCCTCCCATTGAAGTCAATGGGAGGTCAGAGGCGGAAGCGCCCGAAGATAGGGCATGTCGCTTCTTTTTCCCGCGAGGCAGTTTTACTGCTCGCGGGAAAAAGACGCCGACGCCTCCCATTGAAATCAATGGGAGGCGTTCTCGGGCCGTTTTTGCCGAGTTTTGCGACGCGGTTTCCGCGTCAAAAAACTTTGCAAAATACCCCGTGTGAACATAGCCTAAAAGGGCATGTTTTTTTGCAGGATGAGCTCCAGTTTTTGTTGGTACATAAAACCTTTTGATCAGTTTTTATTTCAATTTTTGTGGGAGATGAGATGAACAAAAAGCAGCGATTCAGTCGTTTTTGTTTTCTTGTTTTACTGCGTTCACGGTGCAGGTTAAATACTTTTACAGACGCAGCGATACCGGTTATATTAATTTTTTTTACATTGCTTTTGGAGGAAAATTGGTAAAGGGAAGTTTTTTCAACTCTTAATTTTTTTTATGTATATAAGAAAACCTTTATTTAACTTTTTTGTATTGGTCCCCCTAGAGGGCTTGAACCAGTGATGTTTGGATCGCGTCCATGATATACTGCAATGTTACTGTATTGCAGCACATTATGTTCTTTTCAGGCTCGTATTTATAGGAAAACAAAAATGTCAGGTCTTGGGGCCTTCATTAGGCCCATAGGCTGATATAACAATCATTAGCACCCCGCTTTTTCATCAAGAGGGGGCAAAAAGAAATCGGAGGGGACGCCCCCTTATTCTAATGGCTTAGATGTAGCGGTTGCTATTGACCCTGGCATCTAAGGGGTTAAGCGAGCGGGATCCTGTTAGTTACTGTAAAGATTTGGGTGTAACATACAGCCATCACGCTCATTTTATGAAGTGTGCTCAGCTCGTGAGCCTGCAATACACCACCCCACCTGGCCTCCATTATAAATATACGGTGGAAGTTGGGAAGGGGTTAAAGGGGAGCTCCATCTTTGAAGACACTTTAGCTGAGACATAAATTAGAAAATTGCCTCAAAGCAAATACCTAATATAAACCTATTAACTGAATAAAAATAATAGAGAATGAGAGCTAATAATCTTTATTGAATCTTTCTACTGTCTGAAACAGAAATCCTGGAGACTGTGGAGTCTGTTCTTACCTTGAGAACTCAAGTGCCTTTTTCTCATCGTTCCAGAGAAATCCTTCCGGACAAAGTTTTCTTATCTGAAGATAAAATGAAGTTTAAACTTAAGATCTAGTCTCAGACTAAAAATCTATTTACTTGAGGGGAACCAATAATGAGGTTAGGAAGTGAAAGGGTTAAAACTAGACAATACTTGATATAATGGTAAGGAGTATAAAGTATGGTGGATCAGTGCTCAGCACTATTGCCTTACAGCACGTGTTCCTAGGAACAATTACAAGAAACATCTGCCGATGCAATCTTCATAGTTTTGCTACGGCTAATACATTTTCTGAAATAATGTAGAAATTGTGGTATAGATGAGGGTATACATGGAGCAAATGACATCATTTCCCCTGGGTTTCATGTATTACAGGGGGTGGGGCTGGAGGATTAGGTTATTTACCTTCTCCATGGTTTTGGAATAGATAAGACTGAGAAAATCACATGGAATCTTATCTTAAGAAGTCTGTTGCCAAGCAACTAGTCTATAGTGACATTCAGTGGGCGGAGCAACGGAACTGTATGTGGGTGGGGCACAGCAATCTAAACTGTAGCTAGAAGTAGGGACAGGCAATGTGGGCGTGGCAAAGCATAGTAGTGCCCACAATAAACTCATGACGGGGCATACATGGAAAATATAGGACCCCAGAACACAACACTAAATGGCCTCACAAAAATCTGTTGTGTTGGTGGAGCCGGGATGTATACTAAAACATTAATCTTATTTCTAAATATTACAGTGTTACACACCCCAGAAGGACAGGCATTGCCCATGTTGTTCCACATCCACAGTTCCTTTACCTCTAGTAATATAACAACAGTAAGCATGTAGTATATATAATATATACTGCTGGATTCATGATGTGTAAACATTGCTGCCCTTATACTATGCAGACTGCTCCAATGATGTCATATACAGTAAGGATCGCCCATGCTAAACCCTAGAGACTCCATTACTCCTAATCCCAAAATAAAAAAAACATACACAGCATTTCATCATAAAACATTTTTGTGGCTTATGCCAACTTTATTGACCAAAATTTAATATACAACAAAGGGGAGCCCAATATCATCACTGCACTGCACTCCAGGAGCCGGGACCCACGTGCCCCTGGCACCCAACCTCTTAATGCGGGCAAGTCCGCCTACCGTGGCCAGCCCTGTCTGCCTGCCACAGTAACCCCGCCTAGGGAGCCGCCAGTCCATATGTTGCCCTTCTGGTCGCCCCCCAGCATATGATCCTGGGTTCAAATTCCATATTATTTCAGCTATTTTATAAAACAGCTGTTTTGAAGGGACCACAGCGCTCGTACGTGCGCTGCTTCACCTTAAATTCTTATTGCTCACTGTGAATCTTTGACATGCATTTAGCGGGGACCTCTAAATAAATACAGACCCCCGACAAGACCCGCTAAATAAATACAGACCCCAGACCAGACTTCCTTAACCCCTTAAAGGCAGCCAATTGTGAGCTTGAGGACAAAACTATTTTTTTATGTTTCTTTTTTGCATCCCGGCGCTCATAACTTTTTTCTTTTTAGTTTGACGTAGTTGTATGATACATTGTGTTTTTTTGCAGGACGTGTTGTACTTTATGTTGGTACATTTACATTATCAATACATTTATATTCATTTTCATTTTGGAAAAAATGCAGAAAAAAAAGTGTTTCCGCTTATTTTTTATTTGTTTTTTTTTATCACTGATCATTATAAATGATACCATAAATTTGTTGTGCAGGTTGTTACGTTCATGACAATACCAAATATGTGTGTATTATTTTATGTTTTGGGACTTATATTTAATAAAGTTTATTTATTGTAATAAATGTGCATTTGTGTGTATTTTTTTTTACAAAGTTTTTTTATTTAACATTACATTTTTTTCATTACTTTTTCATTTTATTTTTTTAATCCCATAGGGGGATTTTTAATTTTTATTTTTGAACTGGCATTTATTTATATCTCTTTCTTTATAGTGGTTCTAAGCTCAGTTTTTCCTGATGCAAAGCTCCAAATCTCTTGCATAGACATAGATTTAAAACATAATATGCTGGATACCTGCAGCCAGCTACCACTAGAAAAAGCTTAGGAGCTAACTGCGTACTGTTAGGCCTTGTTCACACAGTGCAGATTTGATGCAGATTTTGCATTTATTTCTTAAGCTAAAAACCAGAATTGGATCCAGGAGAGCAGACCCATGAGGCCTTTCTTTATACATTTCTTCTGTTCAGGTTCCATTCCTGGCTTTGGCTTAAAAAACACATGCAAAGTCTGCATCAAATCTGCACTGTGTGGACAAGGCCTAATACATTGAACTCAATGATAATACAGTATGCAGTTAGCTCTAATGCTCCCTCTAGTGGCGGCAGCAGGCTGCCAGCATGTTATGTTTAAACCTTTGTTTATGCAGGGGTTTTTTAGAGCTCTGTATCAGAAAAGCGAAGTTGAAACCGCTATAAAGATATATTGAGAAATTAATCTGCACAGAATTTTGGACATAAAAACTACAAAATTACAAAACACAGAGATCTACTTTAAAGCATTTGGTAATGGTGTTTTTCATGTGCCAGCTATTTTAGCTCTAGTCTGCCAAAATTCTTAGTGCGTACTGTTCTAAGGAGCAGAATGCTGAGCATCATGATACTTTATTGGATGTGTAGTCCATGTCACCAGAATCAAACCAACTGGAATTTTTATGGGGGGGCAAGACCTTTTTACCGTGAAAGTGAAGAACTCCCAAAGTGAATCCGCTTCAATGCAAACTACGTGACCTGTAATTCTCTAAAAGTTCCCAGAATCCTGGAAAGTACTGAAGCTTTTGATTTTATTTCCAAAAATGGCAAGGCCGTATTTATATGCTGCAAATGGACCCCGACCAATGGTAAGGAGCCAAAACTGAAAATAAAAAACGGGAGGGGTTTATTAATAATGTCATAAAATTAATAATTCTATAAGACAGTGAAAATGGTTCAAATTGCACTAAATAAATAAAAATGTCACGTATAGCTGCTGTACTTTGCATCAACATTTTGCACCAAAACAAAATGGCACACACTGTTCATAAAATTGGTGCATTTTACCTACACCTCTTAGCCACGCCCCTTCAAGGGAGGTGCATAAAGTGTCCAAAATATATAATAAATTTGGCCTACGCCGTGTACTCCACTTTTTACGCAAGAATCCTAGGGCAATTTGTTTGGTCAATTTTACCCCACAGTCTTTTAAAAAAATGCGTCCAAACTCTAATTTAACATAGGGAGATTCGATGTTTAGAAGCATATAGCAGCTACAAGGAGCATCAGTCACTCTGGAGGACCCGGCATTACATGAACAGGGGTGTATAACACTTGCTGCTGGAGTCCTCCATTGTTAACTGCTGATCGCTGTAATTCCCAGCAGTTGGATGCCCTGTAGTCAGCTTATGATTTTGGGACCCTTCTAACAAAAAGGGATTGTCCAAAATAGACAATCAGTTTATAACCATAAGATCAAGATACATTTATCTATTTTAGAGAGAGACTGTTGGTAGAACAGGCATGTGGAAACGAGGGTATCTTTCCATTGTCCTACAAAGGCACTAATTGCTCCCACCAATCTATACCCCTAACTGCTTGTCAGGGGTGGAGGGGGCACAACATACAGTGGTGAATTATAATATGGGCGGTTTGGGCCTGGGGCCTGTGGCTCCTGTGGGGCCCATGGCCACTCAAAGTGCCCATCACCTAATCAGCCACAACTAATCAAATAGATAACGCCCGATAAAACTTTTGAACTTTTGAAAACGACGCGTAAAATGACACCTTGTGGGAACAGAACACCGTAAATCCCATTGCAAGCAATGGGCAGATGTTTGGAGGCGTAATGGAGCCGTTTTTTTAGTCGTAATTCGAGCCGTAAACGGCCCAAATTACGTCTGAAACCACTGCGTGTGAACATACCCTAACAGTTACCTTTAAACCATCCTGCCTAAATGGACAGATCTAGAATGGAATCCAGTGCTATAGGGGTGGTTCTCCAAACATGATGCCCAGAAAGGTCAAATCACTAGACAATAGAAAATGCTTCATAAACACTTGGACGATGCTGACTCTATAGCTACACTTACGAAATGGAAATGAGATATTCCAAGCTTATTCTATAACACTACATTAAACGCTCAGGATTATGCCTATAAGTTTTTACCATCTACAAGATTCAGGGAGATGAGACACAACATTAGGCACCAAACATATCTCATACCTCTCTAAGGCTTCCAGATAGGCATATTGACCCACCGTCAACCCCAGACACCAACCTGTTCCATTGTCTCTGTGCCTGCCCAAGAATACAAATATTTTGGCACAAAGGATCTTCTTACACATCAACCCAATTACTACAAACTTGATTAGAATGGGAGCCCCAAACCTTTTGGAAAAACTATCTTTCCTCCTAAAGATGGATTGGACGGATACTGCCCTCCACAAAAAACAACGCACACAACATTTTTTTGATACCTGGGAAGTTTTATTGCTCAGTTGCCACTGAATGTTAAACAGCCGATACATGATAATTTCCAGTACATTATTTGGTTCCAGAATCAGATTCTCTTAGGCTCTGCACCGCTCTTAGGCTCTGCATCGGTGGGATTATTGACCACAACTCAGACCCAATGGAGGTGATGGAGGGTTCCGCATATTTCCTAATCAAGCTGCAATTTCATTATACCAGACATTGGCTAATGTATACTTGCAAAGGAAAAGGAAGGAGAATAACTCCAATAAGAGGAGATGTCACCTGTTAGTCACAGGATTTAAAAAGTTATTGGCTCTCTTGACATGTCTGTTTTAGTATATATTTGTATTCCCTATGAGATAACAATTTTAGAGCATCTTTTTTGGAACTCTGTGGTGTACCCTACCTATGTTATTACTCCTGGAAATGTATGAATAAGGCTTGGGCTACATGGAGATTTTTTTGCAAAAAATGTACTTTAACTATAGAGATACAGCTGTAGTACAAAGTAATACAATTAGTTGCTTGCAATATTGTGGCCTGCCGCTGTCACTAAAGTTACTTTTACACAAGCAGATATTCTGCCCGTTATACAAGCGCTGGGCAACAATACATCATATCAATCGGCACTCAGTTGCTCCATTAATACAGAGAAATAATCACAAGTGTGGGGATGAACGATTGTTAATACGATTGTTAATATGATTGTTTGTCCCTATACATTTTGAATATTGTACCAAAATAGAAACACTATAAGTCAAATATAAAATACTAATTATTATTTCATTAATTCTAAAAGATTACATACAATATGAATTAAAAAATTAATCTACACAGATAAAACAGGCAGGACACCAACCTCGAGACTTAGCATGACGGGTTAGTATGTCGCTCTATATCATTGGAATTGTTTGCACTTCGCACTTTATATTGTGAGTTGGGAACTTTAAGAGCAGCGTTGCACTACAGTGTAAAGTATATATTTAATCCTTTTGGGGACTAATGACAGTCTCTGTAGAATATTTCCTTCGTAGGATGCACAACATTTGATATTTGCTCGGCACTATGCACTTTGAGGGTATGTTCACACGATGAGAGGCATTTACATGTGAAAAGACAGACTGTTAACAGCTGCCTCGTTTCACACGTAAATGCTCCTCCTCGCATTTTGCGAGCCGTCTGAGACGCTCGTAAATCTTGAGCTGTGCTTCATTGAGTTCAATGAAGAACAGCTCAAATTACGTGGCAAAGAAGTGCCCTGCACTTCTTTGCCGAGGCAGTCCATTTACGCGTCGTTGTTTGACAGCTGTCAAACGACGACGCGTAAATTACAGGTCGTCTGCACAGTACGTCGGCAAACCCATTCAAATGAATGGGCAGATGTTTGCCGACGTATTGTAGTCCTATTTTCAGGCGTAAAACGAGGCATAATACGCCTCGTTTACGCCTGAAAATAGGTCGTGTGAACCCAGCCTTATATTGTGCTTTCCATACCATGCATTTTGTAATATACCAACATTGAATATCTATGTAATATTCTTCTTGCTTGGCGATGCTTCTTTCATCTGTGTAGATTCATTTTTTAATTTATATTGTATGTAATATTTTAGAATTGATGGAATAAAAATGAGTATTTTATATTTGACTTCTAGACTCAGTGTTCTCCATTTTGGTACTATATATAATGCGTACAGTCATGTCACCTTAGGGAATTAATAATGTAAAATGGTGCATATGTATGCCTTGTGGATATGTTGTATTACATTTTGAATCTTGTTGGCAGCACATCTCCTATTTACACAGGTAGATGTGCTGCCGGGAAGCGACCATTTTTCTTGCCGCGTAAAGGATGCAATCAGCTGACAAACAATTGCTTTTACTACTATACAGGGTAATTCAGATTTATCAATCATTCCAGAAGAGACCAAACAATGTCCCTGGCGTCCTATGCCAACCTCTGTCTATTATAGACAGGGCCGCCATCAGGAATTTCTGGGCCCCATACAGCCAAGATGTCTGGGGCCCCCCTCCATTACCGGGGGTGGGCAACGGAAATTGTGGCACTCATGAGGGTATTTTCGTGCGGCAAATCTGCAGTGTAATACAGGACCAGCAAAGTAAATGAGATCAAGAAATCTAATTTACATGTCGCATTTTCTGCACAAAAACTGACCTGCGGTGCGTATTTGAAAATATGATACATGTCTCTTTATCTTGCGTTTCCGCTTGCGAATTGTTTCTGACTAGTTTAAAAATAAAATAAAAATCTGCAGCATAAAACCTGCACCTATTTCTGCATCAAAAAGTAAAAACCGCACCTAAAAATGTATAAAAAAAGCACTATTAGGTGCAGATTTTACCTGCGGTTTTGATACGGATTTTGTGCACCACATTACCTCAATGTGTGCGTTACAGAATTTGCTGGGGATTTACCGCAAATTAAGCCTTTACATTGTAAAGGATGAAATACGTTACAATTCTGCAACATTAGGTTATGTTCACACAGCTTATTTTCTGCCGTTTTTCTGGCCATAATCGTCTGATATATCAGAACAGAACACCTCCAAACATCTGCCCATTGATTTCAATGAGAAAAAAACGGCTGCGTAAAAAAACGGCTGCGAAAAAGAAGTGCAGGTCATTTCTTCAGACGTTTCTGGAGCCATTTTTCATTGACTCTATAGAAAAACAGCTCCAAAAACAGCCGTAAAAAACACAGCGAAAAAAACGAGTTTGCTTAAAAAACTTCTGAAAATCAGGAGCGGTTTTCGCTTGAATAGCTCCGTATTTTCAGACTGTTTTTGCGAATTGTGTGAACATAGCCTAATAGGCATGCAGCTTATTTAACCCCTTCCCTTCTCAGCCATTTTTTGGATTTTAACTTTTGTTTTTTCCTCTCCACATTCCAAAAGCTATTATTTTTTTTACATGAGGGCTTGTTTTTTGCGGTACAAGTTGTAGTTTTTCATGGCACCATTTATTGTGCCGCATAATGTACTGGGAAGCTGAAAAAAATTATTTGTGGGGTGAAATGCTGCACGTGCATGACGTTCTGACAAACCCCATTCACATGAGTTGGGGCTTATTCAGACTAACGTGTTAATCGTCCGTGTGAAGGATGTTTTTTTTAATGGCCGTCACACGGCTGCGTGTATTTCTATGGGGTTATTCACATGGTCAGTGTTCTAACAGACCGTGTGAAGGGCCTGTAAAAAAATAGGACATGTCCTATTTTTGTGCGTTTTCACGGATCCCTCAATAGACTCAAGTCTGTGAAAACGGGTCCCGAACGGCTGCAAATCGGCCGTTCTTCACGTCTGATTTCACACACGTTAGTCTGACTATCGCCTTAGGCCTTATTCACACGAACGTGTCCGTTTTGCACGCGCAAAAAACGCTGCGTTTTGCGCAAGCAAAAGTTTGGTGTGTCAGCAGCATATGGTGCGTGGCTGCGTGATTTTCGCGCAGCCGGCATCATTATGACACTCTGTTTTGATGTTACAACAAAGTAAAGAAGGAGAGGCTTTTAGGTTTCCCTTCACTTCTTTACCTACTGTAGTGCGAATCACGCGTGTCACCCGGAAGTGCTTCCGTGTGCCGTGCGCGATTTGCATGCACCCAATGACTTCAATGGGTACGTGCTGCGCGAAACACGGGCAAAGTATAGGACATGTCGTGAGTTTTACACAGCGGACACACGCGGCGTGAAATTCACTGACAGTCTGAATGGCCCCATTCACTAACATAAGTCCGTGCGATGCCCGTGAAAATCACGCTAGTAGCACGGACGTATAACACGTTTGTGTGAATAAGGCCTTATATTGTAATTTGTAGTGAATTTTCAGTGCGCAATCAGCACCAAAAATAGGAGGCAAGTAAGTGGCCTTATTCAGACGTCCATGTTCGGTTTGTGAAATACGGAGCGTGTATCGGCCATATTTCCCGGACCGACCACAGTTCAGGGAGCCGGGTTTCTAGCATCACAGTCATCTATGATCATAGTCCCTCCCTTCCCGTCGGAATACTGTCCCCGGTCCCGTACTGAAAGCATCATTACAATATGGGACAGTATTCCCGCGGAGAGGCAGGGACTCCCAGCAACACTGATAACTATGATGCTAGGAGTCCGGCTCCATGAATTGTGGTCAGCCTGGGAAATACGGCCGATACACGCTCCGTATGTCACGGACTGAACGCGGCCGTCTGAATAAGGCCTTAGTCTAGTTACACAGTGCGGTGAAATCCCATTTTTTTGCCACAATTTTTGCAAAATCGCGGCAAAAACGTGATTTGACCGCACTGTGAGAATATAGCCTAACAGCACTTTTTATGTCTTGTATCCTTTTTTTATGCAATTTTCGTAATTGCGGCACAAATCACGCGGTTTTGCCGCGATTTTTATATAATCGCGGCAAAACTGCGCCATTTTTGCCGCGATTACGAAAATCGCGGCAAAAAACCGCTAGGAAAACGAAAAAAAACATTTTAATCAACTTTATACATACTACAAACTGGGTCAGGGGGATGGGAAGCAGGATGGATAGGGTAAAATACTCACCAGCCTGCAGGTCCGTTCGGCAGTGTAGAGGAGCTGGGGAGCGGGATCTCCACACGGAGCTTCAGCACATGCTGCATCTTCCCCGTCCAGTGAAGCTACAACAGGTATGCAGGGGGTGCCGCGGGCGTTGCTAGGGGGGTGCCGCGGGCGTTGTTAGGGGGGTGCCGCGGGCGTTGCTAGGGGCGGGGCGCGAGCGTTGCGAGTGGGGACCCGTGAGCGCTGTGGTGGGGCGGGGGCAAAAGTCCGAGGGGGGAGCGACGGCAGCCGGGCGGGCCCCTTTTCTTCATCCATGTGGCCGGGCCCCTGACGGGAGTACCAGTAATACCCCCCTGATGGCGGCCCTGCACAGCCGTGAAGAGGAAGGAAAATTTCTCCTCTCTTCGGCTTGTACCCACTGGCGCCCCCCTTACAGCATGGCGCCCGGCGCCCTGTGCGACCGCACGTGTCGCACATAGCTAAGGCCGGCCATGATGGCATCGGAATAAGACCCGTTAGTGACTGACGTAGAAACACGATGGGCCGGTCACTAACGGGTTAAGGGGTTAAAATCTGCACTTAACCGTCATTGCTATTTGTTTTGGGACTGGCTTCCCTAAATATTGCACTACTTCTGCTATGGTTATGGGACTGTTACTTACCATTAGATTTTATTATTTACTTCCTATTACTTCTCTGTTTTGGGAGGCTACCTCCTACCATTGTTCATATATCTCTGTAACAATTTCTACAGTTTGACTTTATTGTATTGCACTGCGTGCAAACTTTTGCAGTTTTGTGAAAATGTTTTATCTGCTCTGTTTAATTTCTAATAAAAAATTTTGATAACGAAAAAAAAAGATATTATATTACGGTCTGTAGCCTTTTGGGGGGAATATATTAACCTTTCTACAACGGTTTACTAGCGTAGAAAATTCACAAAAGTCAAAATTTTGGGGGGCAAAAAATGGGCGGGGCTTAGCAGAAATGGCCAACAATTTTACTATAATTTACGCCAGTAACTGATGTAAATTATAGCAGAAATCTATATGTATAGTGCGGCCCAGATTTATCTCTGAGGGGCGTAACAAGGCAAAGGTCCGTGCCAGACCCATACCTCCCCCCCAATCAGACTGTTTGCACCCCCCAATCAGACAATAAAATACATTTTAAAAATGTATTTACCTCACCACTCCGATTCTCCCTCCTGGATTCCCTCAGGCTCTTACAGCAGGCCGCAGCACGTAGAAAGTACTGATGACAGGCCGCGTTGCAGCTAAAAGATGCAACACATTTATTAAGAGTCGTTTGCCTGTTAATAAATGTGTTGCATCTTACTCCAGCAAACTGTTTAATACGACTGGTGTATGAAACGCCAGTATTAAAGGTGTTTTCCACGTTATGACAATTAATGACCTATCCACTGGATAGGTCATCAGTATATGATGAGTGCGTGCCCGACACCCGGACCTCGCACCGATCCGCCACTCCAGCTGCCTCCCGGCACCGAACAACACTGCCGGAAGCAGATGGCTCAGGTCAAAGAATAGAGGCCGAGCTGCAGTTCTGCCGAACGGCCGCTATGCAGTAGTCGGAGCCATCTGCTTCCGGCAATATTGTCCAGTGTCCGGAGGCAGCTGGACTGGCGTATCGGTGCGGTGTCTGGGTGTAGTAACGATTGTTTGCCCCCCCCCCATACATTACCGACGATTGCTCTTTGCATCACGATGTATCGTCAATCGGCGCTTGTTTTCATGGTCAGTATCGGCCCGTCTAAAAGGACCTTTACTTCCTCAGACACCACACTCCAGTCTACAGACACCACCATAACTAGGCATTGGAACCAACTCTCCCACCTTAGCGGGTAAAGATTAACCATCTAAAAGGTTCACTATATACACATAAGGGCTAAAGGTGAAAACACAGAGGTGCTCACCATATATCCAGCGTATAACTGTGTCCTCCAAATCTTAGGAGTGCACGGAGCAGGAGTTGTTCTACATTCCTGTTTATATCCCAGACACGTTCATACCATTTTAGACAATGAATCGACATATCGCAAACTTGTGGTGAAACCAAGCACCGCATTTAAAGTATCTTTAAAAAATCTGCTAGAAGAAGGAATTGGATCAGGAGTATTAGCCAAGAAACAGGCAGAATACTTACTGATATAATTCCCTATTGTTCCCATATTCCATGGGATGCCAAAAATCCATAACTTTGCATGGTCTTGAAACTTGGGTTATCTGTGACGTATTTGGCTAGTACCCCTGCAAACAGGCCTGCCATCAGGGTAGTACCGCTGGTACTACTGTCAGGGGCCTGGCCACAAAAGTAAAATAAAGTGGGCAGCCGCCGCTCATCAAGGTTATGATTAGCGTTAATTGGTTTGTAGAAAGGAATGGGATCCATGCAGGGGCCAGCTCCGCAACTTGGTGAGTGACTGTTTTAAAGCAGTAGATTCAGTTTAATAATTTTTTTCATGTTGCCCCTCTGCTCCCACCTTCCCACCTGTCTCTCTCCCCTTCCCCTCCCCAGACCCCAGTCAAGCGTCATATTCACTCTGGCCCAACTCCCGCCTCGGCCACTTTCCGTTCTCTTAGCCTACTCCTCCGCCTACATCCTGTATAATAGCTAAAGAAAATTACCCTATGAGGTTTAGAGTCAGTTAGTTATATGTCAACATTTTGATCTAAGGTTTGCACACCATGACAGTCGGTAGTCATGTAGACTGGACACTTCCATGATTTGAATACGCTGGTACTACTGTCAGGGGCCTGGCCACAAAAGTAAAGTGGGCAGCCGCCGCTCATCAAGGTTATGATCAGTGGTAATTGGTTTGTAGAAAGGAATGGGACCCATGCAGGGGCCAGAAGCAGCGGCCAGCTCTGCAACTTGGTGAGTGACTCTGTTTTAATGCAGTAGATTCAGTTTAATTATTTTTTTATGTTGCCCCTTCTCTCCCACCTTCCCACAGGTCTCTCTCCCCTTTCCACCGGCCTCTGTCCCCTTCCAACCGGTCTCTCTCCCCTTCCCCTCCCCAGACCCCGGTCAAGCGTCAAATCCACTCTGGCACAACTCCCGCCTCGGCCACCTTCCGTTCTCTTAGCCTACTCCTCCGCCCGCTCACAGAGTCCCTGGCACTTTGCGTCCTGCTCCCATCCCACGACTTTCCGTTGCGAACTCTCTAAATCCCCTAATAATGGGGGACCCAGATGTATTTCCTCAAATGGAATTCCACTGACTGTATGAGGCCCAGAAATTTCTGATGGCGGGCCTGCCTGCATACCACATATTCCAGCAATCAAGGCAATGGAATTCCATTTGAGGAAATACACCAGGTATTCCAAATGTCTACAAGAATTTATTTTAATATCAGTGGAGTATCTGCGCTCACATAATTACTTGTGCCTTGATAGTTTTATTTTATTGCAGACAGAAGACGCCCTGATGAGGTAAAAATTCTCCCTCTCCATGGACAATTTGTTTATGACATGGTGGGAGAAAAATTTTTCAGCCAATAATCCCTTTTACGAGTGGATTGTGTGGGATGGACGCTACAGCAACGATCTTTTTTTGTTTAGGGGTCGTGATGTGGTGTCTGTACCACCATTTATGGAATACAATAATACCAATACATTTAATTTACAATGTTACAGGCTCGGCATCCATGGATTCTGTTACCTTCTTCGAGATTACGTTACAGGGGAATTGTAATACAGAAAAGGAATCATTTTGTGAACCCTCTTCGGGCACTACCATCCTTAATGCTAGGAGCTGTCACCCAGCTCACACCATATAGGCAATACCTACAGGGGACCTTATAAGAAGTAGGGTAGCCTGCTCAAATGACAAGACATTTCACAACCAATGCATAAATATTGACCGTAGATTACATCTTACAGGATATTAACAATGGATGTTAAGAAGGGCATCAAAACAAAGGACACAAGAATCCATCTTGTTTAATAATAAATACTGAAGCACGAGAGATCAATTACCGGTTTCTTCAACGGCATAGAGCCAAAAGTTTGGAGAAATATCAAAACATTATTCAGAAAAAACGAACCCATGTTAAATCCGGATCCAGTCCTGACACAAATTGTGGGTAAAGGCTGCCCTTGGGTCACCTAGAGGATGAGATCTCTTAGTTACATGTTGTCACAAGTCTTTTCTACAGTGTCGCTAACAACAAAACGTGACTTTCCCCCAAAAAAAAATATTTTTTAAAAAGTACTTATGATATCTATGAGTTTATACAAATTGTACTAAGCATCATGTAATTTATGCCATTAAATGCAAACAATGTGATCGCGTGTATGTACGGATGTAGCCATCTTTATGATAACTTGCTGAAGCGTGATATCACACAACAAAAGTCGTTAAAAAGTCATTGAAAAAACACTGCCACTGTGTATTTAAAGAGGCTCTGTCACCACATTATAAGTGCACTATCTTCTACATAATGAGATCGGCGCTGTATTGTAGATTACATCAGTGTTTTTTAATTAGAAAAACGATCATTTTTGACGGAGTTATGACCTATTTCAGCTTTATGCTAATGAGTTTCTCAATGAACAACTGGGCGTGTTTTACTATATGGCCAAGTGGGCGTTGTAAAGAGGAGTGTATGATGCCAGAGGCAGGTCTTAATAGGAGCACAAAGATGGTGGACCTGGGGGCATTTGTTAGGCCCCCAGGCAGCCATAGTAACCATCGCCACTCTGTGATTGCATTGCGGGGGGCGCGATGAGCTGCTAGAGGGGGTCGCCCCCTCTTTCTAACTATTTAAATGCCGCGGTCGTTACTGTGAGTACGGAGCGGGTTTACTCCGTGAGCCTGTTCCATACTTCCCCTACCCGGCTATGACATATGGATACGTGAAATATCGGGAAGGGGTTAAAGATGATTTCTTCCCAATGAGGATAAAACTTATGCCATCTGGTCAATTCCTGTTGTATTTTTTTGTATTAGGAGGGATAATTCAATTTGTATAGCGTGTCTGAAGTATGGCACACTTAAATCCCCAAATATGTTATCGAATGTTGTGCCTGGGGAATATTTGTATGTATATATATATATATATAAAACGTGTATCGGTGCAATTAGTGCAACTTTGTAATTATATTTTTATTCAAAGATATTTTAACTTTTTGATACACAGCTACTTTGTATCCTGTATACAGAGCAGCTGTATCTAGCACTGAAACCTGTATCCGTCAGGACAGCGGGACTGACGGGTTCAGTGACAGCGGGTCCTGCGTGTCTCTGGAAAAAACAACAGCAATTTCAACATTGATTTTCACGTTTATAATTTATGCCGTTCACTATGCGGTGTAAATAACATGTTAGCTTTATTCTATGGGTCAGTACGATTGCGACGATACCAAATATGTATAGATTTTTGTTATTATGATCGCAGCAATACCATATATTTGTATTTTGTTTTTATACTCCTAGTAAATAAAACCAATTTTTATGAAAAAATGTAATTACATTTTTACTGTAATCTATTTTTGAATGAATTTTTTTCGTCTCGCTAGGGGACTTTACAATGCGGTCTTCTGATCGCATTATTGCCTGTCAGTGTAAAACTGACAGACAATCTATTAGTCCCTATTCACACAGCAGGGTTCTCCGGCCATGTGAAGGACGTTCTTTATAATGGCCGTCACACAGATGCAGTAAAAACAATTCACCCCAAATGGGGCTATTCTCACAGCCGACGCTCTGGCCGGGGATTCCACTCCAGGAGAAGTCCCTGATGTCAGAGCTGGGACCCGCATCTATCAGACATTTATGGTGTATCCCGTGGATATGCCATAAATGTCTGTCATCACACAACCCCTTTAGCAATGTTATTGACTAAGCAACATATCCAATATAAAGAACTTGTGGCCTCTTGGAAGTCATCAGTCAAAGGTAAGGTTACAGTTTGGTAATCCCATACAAGAATGTTCTTTTTAGAAAACGACAGTGCCAATAAGGTAACTAATGGATTGATACTCATTGTAAGGAACTAATACATTGTAAATTTAGGGGATGGAAGTTACATTTATTGTAAGTCGTTTCATTGGGATTTTTTTTTGTTTTACATTTTCTATTTTCTATTGTTGCTTATATAGCACTAAGGTGAGAGATTGGAAAAAAGAAGGACCAATATAAGGCGCTGCTATACCAAACTAAATTTTTATTTTGAGTAGGTTATTGATAGGCTACGCGTTTCGACGCAGAACATGCGTCTTCATCAGGCCATGAACATACAAAAGAAACATCACATATATATACAAGTAGATAATAAAATATCAACCAAATCACAAAGAGGAAACAGGGAGGGGACACGGGGAACTCCTACAAAGAGAAACGGACGAAATCCCGCTAAAAAAACAACCAAATTTGATTAATACAATGTATGTGAATTTGATAAAAAGGCATATGTGATAAATGAATTTAAAATAAATGTAAAATATGGGACAATTGTATAGAAAAACAAAAGATACTACTAAACGATCCATTTCAGTTGGTGTTTGAAGTGTGAGCCGTTTTAAAAACACAACATCGCTAAACTAATGCGGTCAAATCGTACTGATATAGTAATTTAAAATAACCCATAAGGGTAAAATCGGGAGTAGAAATAATAATGGATCCACTATTTATTCTTTAGTAAAGAAAAAAATCTAATTAACAATCAGATAGAAAAAACGGCAAAACGGGCGAATGATATGAAAAACGCTATAAATTTTATAAATGAACCAAATATTGTTCAATCAATTAAAAACGAAAATTACATTCAATAATTTAGTCAGACTATTCTGAATAAAAAAATCAAGAATTCATTCAAGTAAAACGCCAGGACGGCTAAACAAGTGGCGTCTTTATAGTCAAGGCAACAATAATTTTATAAAAATAGATACCTGGAAAATATGTTAAATTGATAGAACAATTTGTACTATAACAATAATTATTAATTTTGTACTGTAATGAGAAACAAATCAATTGTCAGACTAAGCCTATATAAACCAATGTATTGATAAATAAATAATCACAAACACATGGAAGATGCGAAGGACGGCCAAACCCTTCAAATTATGAAAAAACTGTTAGGGTCAGTATTGATAAAAAATTATAAACAATAAATAAAGAAATATTAGTAACTTTACCTCATGATGATTAATTCTGAACCGAGTCTAAAAACACAATATAAAAATGACCCAAATGTATCAGAAATTGAATGACATCTATGGCACTTGAATGCCATAATTTCAGATTAATATTAAATTATATTATATTACTGGAGATTAATTTACCCAAAGTAATGCAGATAGAACTACATTACCGTAGACCAAAGGAAACAACTGTGAAGTAGATAATTTGATATAATCACACAGTTGTTTCCTTTGGTCTACGGTAATGTAGTTCTATCTGCATTACTTTGGGTAAATTAATTTCAATCTCTCACTTTAGTGCTATATAAGCAACAATAGAAAATAGAAAATGTAAAACAAAAAAAAATCCCAATGAAACTACTTACAATAAATGTAACTTCCATCCCCTAAATTTACAATGTATTCAGGGGCGTAGCTAGAGGCTCATGGGCCCCGATGCAAGAATTCTTACTGGGCCCCCCCCCCCCCCGCAAACTTCTCATGGCCGACGGTCTGCAGCTTTCAGCTGCATCGCTGGGTCTTCTAAGTGACCCAACAATGCAGCACTAGCAGCCGGGGCGTCACTAAGGCTGGGTTCACACACCCTATTTACGGACGTAAATCGGGCGTTTTAGCATTGAATTACGTCCGAAAATGCGGCTCAAAAGCGTTGGCAAACATCTGCCCATTCATTTGAATGGGTCTTACGATGTTCTGTGCCGACGGTCATTTTTTTTTACGCGCCGCTGTCAAAAGGCGGCGCGTAAAAAAGACGCCCGCGTCAAAGAAGTGCCTGTCACTTCTTCAGACGTAAATGGAGCCGTTTTCCATGGACTCCATAGAAAAACAGCTCCAATTACGTCCGTAATGTACGCAGCGAAAGACGCCTGCACATGCCATTACGGTTGAAATTACGGTGCTGTTTTCTCCTGAACATACCTCAGGGCTTAAAATGTCAGGGGAAATAGCCCCAATACATATGTGTCCGCCCCAAAAAAAAAAGTGTGTATATATGAGACAGCATAGCATATCTATAGCACTACGACCCTATAAACTATGGATATGATTAGATACAGTGGTTCAGCAGACAGTATCACACATGATAGGATTAGATACAGTGGCTCAGAAGGCAGTATCACACATGATAGGATTAGATACAGTGGTCCAGCAGACAGTATCACACATGATAGGATTAGATACAGTGGCCCAGCAGACAGTACCACACATGATAGGATTAGATACAGTGGCTGAGCAGACAGTATCACACATGATAGGATTAGATACAGTGGCTCAGCAGACAGTATCACACAAGATACGATTAGATACAGGGCCCAGCAGACAGTATCACACATGATTGGATTAGATACACAGCTCAGCAGACAGTATCACACATGATTGGATTAGATACACAGCTCAGCAGGCAGTATCACACATTATAGGATTAGATACAGGACTCAGCTCGCTGACATTGCGGCTCCAGCGCTGGACCCAGGACAGGTAAGAATAATAATTTTGCTTCTTTATGTGTTACTGATTATTTTTGTGTGTTTGTGTTTTTTTTACAGGTTCGGTTCTTGGACTTCGGATTCGAGGACTTCAATGACGGCGTTTTTTTATTCTCAATAAAATGGTTAATGAGGGTTGTGTTTTTTTATTTCAATAAAATATTTTTTCTATGTGCTTGTATCTTTTTAAACGTTATTATCACCGCCTTAGTAATGGCCGCCGGCTGATTGACAACCTCCATTACTAAGGCGAGGCTTAATGTTAGCAGGTGCAGAGGCTACACTAACCCCCATTATTACCCCGGTACCCACCACCACCAGGAGTACTGGGAAGAGCCGGGTACGAACCAGTACCCGACCATCTGTAGTGACGGGCAGGCACCGGGGTGGCCGCAGGCTGGGGGAGGCCAAAAACAGTGGCCCTTCCCACCCTTGTAATGCTGCCTGCTGCTGCTGGTTATGAAAATTGGGGGGGACCCCACATCGTTCTTTACAATTATTTTTTTTTTTTTTAAATGACGTGGGGTCCCCCCCATTTTTCATAACCAGCCAGATACAATAAAGCAGCAGCAGCCTAGCATCACCAGGGTGGGAAGGGCCACTGTTTTTGGCCTTTCCCCTCCTGATAATACCAGCCTGCGGCCACCCCAGTGGCCGACCATCACTACAGATGGTCAGGTACTGGATCGTACCCGGCTCTTCCCAGCACCCCTGGTGGCGGTGGGTACCGGGGTAATAAAGGGGGTTAGTGTTCACCTCTGCATCGGCTAACACTAAGCCCCGCCTTAGCAATGGATGCTGTCAATCAGCCGGCGGCCATTACTAAGGCGGTAGTAATAAAGTTTAAAAAAAAAACACAAAGACATAGAAAAAATATTTTATTGAAATTAAAAAAAAACCCCGAACAAACCTCATTAACCATTTTATTGATAATAAAAAAAAAAGCTGTCATCGAAGTAGTCCTGGAATCCGCCGTAGTCCAACGACCGAACCTGTAAGAAAACACACAAAAAATGATTAGTAACACGTGTGTTAGGCTTAGATACAGGGCCCATGTGTGATACTGTCTGTGGGACCCTGTATCTAAGCCTACCACAACGTAGGCTTAGATACAGGGTCCAGCAGACAGTAATCTTATACAGTATAAGATTACTTTTGTGCTGGGGCCCTGTATCTAAACCTACAGTGTGGTAGGCTTATATACAGGGCCCATCAGACAGGATCACACATGGGCCATGTATCTAAGCCTACCATGTGATTGGCTTAGATACAGGGCCCACCAGACAGGATCACGCATGGGCCATGTATCTAAGCCTACCATGTGATTGGCTTAGATACAGGGCCCAGCAGACAGGATCACACATGGGCCATGTATCTAAGCCTACCATGTGATTGGCTTAGATACAGGGCCCAGCAGACAGGATCACACAATCTGTGATCCTGTCTCATGGGCCCCCTAAGCCTTCTACATCGTAGGCTTAGGGGTTGTACAGTCCCTAAACATTGATTGCCTATCCACAGGATAGGCCATCAATAGCTGATGTGTCTCCCGGGACCGGCCAATCAGCTGTTTTGAAGGGGCCGCAGCACTCGTACGAGAACTGCTTCCCCTTCATTTCACTACTCGCTCACACTGTGAATCGCCGACACGGATTCACAGTGTGACCGGAATGAAGTGACAGGAATGAAGGGGAGCAGCTCTCGTACGAGTGCTGCGGCCCCTTCAAAACAGCTGATTGGCCGGTCCCGGGAGTCGGACCCCGCCAGTCAGGGCTAACCTTACCTTCCTCTTCGGCCGCGGCGGGAGTTCTGTCGTCTCGATGCTGTGCGTGGCACATAGCGCTGTGACGTCATGCGCTGCGCACAGCGCCTGACGTCAGGACCTCGGCTGCGATCCGGAACCAGGAAGGTAAGTAAAGTATGTTACTATAGTAACAGGGGCCCGCGGCCCAAGTTACTATAGTAACTTTTTATTGATGTGGTGCGGGGGGCCGTGGGCCCCCCTGGCTTCAGGGCCCGGTCGCAATTGCGACCGCTGCGACCCCTATAGCTACGCCAGTGAATGTATTAGTTCCTTACAATGAGTATCAATCCATTAGTTACCTTATTGGCACTGTCGTTTTCTAAAAAGAACATTCTTGTATGGGATTACCAAACTGTAACCTTACCTTTGACTGATGACTTCCAAGAGGCCACAAGTTCTTTATATTGTATATGTTGCTTAGTCAATAACATTGCTAAAGGGGTTGTGTGATGACAGACATTTATGGCATATCCACAGGATACGCCATAAATGTCTGATAGATGCGGGTCCCAGCTCTGACATCATGAGGTATAGTTACTAATATTTCTTTATTTATTGTTTCTAATTTTTTATCAATACTGACCCTAATAGTTTTTTCATAATTTGAAGGGTTTGGCCGTCCTTCGCATCTTCCATGTGTTTGTGATTATTTATTTATTTATTAACCCCTTCCCCCTGCTTGCATTCTGGGCCCTAATGACCAAGCTATTTTTTAAATTTTTCCATTGTCACATTCGAAGAGCTGTAACTTTTTTATTTTTGCGTCGGCATAGCTGTATAAGGTCTTGTTTTTTGCGGGACGACTTGCAGTTTTTATTGGTACCATTTGAGAGTAGATGCGATTTTTTGATCACTTTTTATCACATTTTTTTAAAGTCAGGATTAACAGAAAACAGCAATTTTTTCCATTGTTTTTTATTTTATTTTTTACAGCGTTCACCGTGCGGGTTAAATAACGTAACAGCTTTATAGTCGGGGTCGTTACGGACGCGGCGATACCAAATATGTGTAACTTGGGGAAAAAGTGGGTTTTTAATTTTTTATTTTTCACTTTTTTTTTAAATTAACTTTATTTAACTTTTTTACTAGTCCCACTAGGGGACTTCACTATCCTCCGATCGCTATTATAATACACTGCAATACTTTTGTATTGCAGTGTATGGGTATGTGCACACACACTAATTACGTCCGTAATTGACGGACGTATTTCGGCCGCAAGTACCGGACCGAACACAGTGCAGGGAGCCGGGCTCCTAGTATCATACTTATGATAGTATCATACTTATGATACTTACGGGACAGTTGTCCTGCAGAGAGGCAGCGACTCCTAGCGTCGTACATAACTATGATGCTAGGAGCCCGGCTCCCTGCACTGTGTTCGGTCCGGTACTTGCGGCCGAAATATGTCCGTCAATTACGGACGTAATTAGTGTGTGTGCACATACCCTATTACTGCCTATCCGTTTAAAACGGACAGGCATTTGCTAGGTCATGCCGGCGGCATAATCTAGCAGGCATTCGCTCCAGGCAGACCTGGGGGCCTTTATTAGACCCCCGGCTGCCATAGAAGACACAGACACTCGGCGATTTTATCGCCGGGTGTCGGTGGGAGAGAGAGGGAGCTCCCTCCCTCTCTCCAAAACCATTCAGATGCGGTGCACGCTATTGTGCACCGCATCTGAAGGGTTAAACGGGTGAGATCGATACTAATATCGATCTCACCCGGCAGAGCAGGGACGCCCCCAGCCCTCAGCTGCCTCTGGCAGCTGAGAGCAGGGAGATTTGACGGCTCCCTGCTCTGTTTACTTTATTCTACAGCAGCGCCGTACAATGGCGGCGCTGTAGAATAAAGCCCATTAATGACCGCCGTGAAAAGGCTTATCGGCGGTCATTAAGGGGTTAATACATTGGTTTATATAGGCTTAGTCTGACAATTGATTTGTTTTTCATTACAGTACAAATTTATAATTAGTGTTATAGTATAGATGTTCTATCAATTTAACATATTTTCCAGGTATCTATTATAAAACTACTGTTGCCTTGACTATAAAGACGCCACTTGTTTAGCCGTCCTGGCGTTTTACTTGAATGAATTCTTGATTTTTTTATTCAGAATAGTCTGACTAAATTATTGAATGTCATTTTCGTTTTTAATTGATTGAACAATATTTGGTTCATTTATAAAATTTATAGCGTTTTTCATATCATTCGCCCGTTTTGCCGTTTTTTCTATCTGATTGTTAATTAGATTTTTTTCTTTACTAAAGAATAAATAGTGGATCCATTATTATTTCTACTCCCGATTTTACCCTTATGGGTTATTTTAAATTACTATATCAGTACGATTTGACCGCATTAGTTTAGCGATGTTGTGTTTTTAAAACGGCTCACACTTCAAACACCAACTGAAATGGATCGTTTAGTAGTATCTTTTGTTTTTCTATACAATTGTCCCATATTTTAAATTTATTTTAAATTCATTTATCACATA
This sequence comes from Rhinoderma darwinii, assembly GCF_050947455.1. Taxonomy (NCBI): domain Eukaryota; kingdom Metazoa; phylum Chordata; class Amphibia; order Anura; family Rhinodermatidae; genus Rhinoderma; species Rhinoderma darwinii. The sequence goes on along the minus strand of NW_027461923.1, from coordinate 523,715 downwards.
TGCCTTTTTATCAAATTCACATACATTGTATTAATCAAATTTGGTTGTTTTTTTAGCGGGATTTCGTCCGTTTCTCTTTGTAGGAGTTCCCCGTGTCCCCTCCCTGTTTCCTCTTTGTGATTGGTTGATATTTTATTATCTACTTGTATATATATGTGATGTTTCTTTTGTATGTTCCAGGCCTGATGAAGACGCATGTTCTGCGTCGAAACGCGTAGCCTATCAATAACCTACTCAAAATAAAAACTTAGTTTGGTATAGCAGCACCTTATATTGGTCCTTCTTTTTTCCAATCTCTCACCTTATCATTAACGGTGAATCTCCGTTCACCGGCTTTTGGACCTTGGCAGCAGCTTCACCTCGCATCTGGCTGTACACACCCTGGGTGTGTCTTCTCCACACGTATCCTCTCAGCGTCGTGCCTGCTGGAGATCGTTCTATACTGTTCAACAGCGTTGTGCCTGGTCAGTATAACCCGTCCAGGTGAGTGCATATTGCCTTACCATTGTTGGTTCCTATGACCAGGGCCGATTCTAGCTTTTCTGCTGCCTGAGGCGAAAATGGAAATGGCGCCCCCCCCCCCCCCTCCACACAAAAAAAAATAAAAAATAAAAAATTGTAAGTAAGAAACAACTTGTAAAACGAAACAAAAAAATTAAAGCTGTGTGAACAAAAAAATACATTAGGGCCTGTTCACATCACCGTTCGCTTCCGTTCCGAGGTTCTGTCGGGTGAACCACGCAACGGAAAGTGAAAATGTTGATGGAAACATCGCTAATGGCTTCCGTTCGTCACCATTCCGGCTGGTTTCCGGTTTTCCGACGGAATCAATAGCGGAGTCGACTACAGAACGGAACGGTGATGTGAACAGGCCCTTATTGAACATCATTGTTATAAACTGCAAGGTCTCATAATGCTACAGGCAATTGTGTAGTAAATATCCCTATATTGCCCCAGCTATAAATACTAGTAAAATGACCAGGGCAACGTGTATCCAAAATTCAAACACAAAAATGAAAGAACAATGTCAGTGTTCAAACTTGTGTCAGGGCTCCTTTAATGGCTCTTTACAGTCAGTATAGTAACACATGCGGCACTTTACAGTCAGTATAGTAACACATGCGGCACTTTACAGTCAGTATAGTAACACATGCGGCACTTTACAGTCAGTATAGTAACGCACGCTGCACTTTACAGTCAGTATAGTAACGCACGCTGCACTTTACAGTCAGTATAGTAACGCACGCTGCACTTTACAGTCAGTATAGTAACACATGCGACACTTTACAGTCAGTATAGTAACACATGCGGCACTTTACAGTCAGTATAGTAACACATGCGGCACTTTACAGTCAGTATAGTAACACATGCGGCACTTTACAGTCAGTATAGTAACACATGCGGTACTTTACAGTCAGTATAGTAACACATGCTGCACTTTACAGTCAGTATAGTAACACATGCGGCACTTTACAGTCAGTATAGTAACACATGCGGCACTTTACAGTCAGTATAGTAACGCACACTGCACTTTACAGTCAGTATAGTAACGCACGCTGCACTTTATAGTCAGTATAGTAACGCATGCGGCACTTTACAGTCAGTATAGTAACGCACGCTGCACTTTATAGTCAGTATAGTAACACATGCGGCACTTTACAGTCAGTATAGTAACACATGCGGCACTTTACAGTCAGTATAGTAACACATGCGGCACTTTACAGTCAGTATAGTAACGCACGCTGCACTTTACAGTCAGTATAGTAACACACGCTGCACTTTATAGTCAGTATAGTAACACATGCGGCACTTTACAGTCAGTATAGTAACACACGCTGCACTTTATAGTCAGTATAGTAACACATGCGGCACTTTACAGTCAGTATAGTAACACACGCTGCACTTTACAGTCAGTATAGTAACGCACGCTGCACTTTACAGTCAGTATAGTAACACACGCTGCACTTTATAGTCAGTATAGTAACGCACGCTGCACTTTACAGTCAGTATAGTAACGCACGCTGCACTTTATAGTCAGTATAGTAACGCACACTGCACTTTACAGTCAGTATAGTAACACATGCTGCTCTTTACAGTCAGTATAGTAACACATGCGGCACTTTACAGTCAGTATAGTAACACATGCGGCACTTTACAGTCAGTATAGTAACACATGCTGCACTTTACAGTCAGTATAGTAACGCACGCTGCACTTTACAGTCAGTATAGTAACGCACGCTGCACTTTACAGTCAGTATAGTAACGAATGCGGCACTTTACAGTCAGTATAGTAACGCACGCTGCACTTTACAGTCAGTATAGTAACACATGCGGCACTTTACAGTCAGTACAGTAACACATGCGGCACTTTACAGTCAGTATAGTAACACATGCGGCACTTTACAGTCAGTATAGTAACACATGCGGCACTTTACAGTCAGTATAGTAACGCACGCTGCACTTTACAGTCAGTATAGTAACGCACGCTGCACTTTACAGTCAGTATAGTAACACATGCGGCACTTTACAGTCAGTACAGTAACACATGCGGCACTTTACAGTCAGTATAGTAACACATGCGGCACTTTACAGTCAGTATAGTAACACATGCGGCACTTTACAGTCAGTATAGTAACGCATGCTGCACTTGCTTTCTGTCCACGTCTGTTGGATCTGTACAACCAATCCGTAATATTTGTAAACCGAAACTGCACAGACCAGACTAGGAATGAATGTGATCATCGAGGCAGTAATATAATCTGAAAACTATTCACTGCATGTTCAGGTCTTAAAGGGGTTGTTCCAAGATTAAATGTTATCCCCTGTCTACAGGACAGGACATAACATGCTGATCAGTGGGGCTCCCTCGTACCCGAGTTAATGACGCTGCAGGTCAAGCATACACCCTGCCGCTCCAGTTACTCAGGGGTACAAGGGACCACCGTTCCAGTTATCAGTGGGGGTCCCAGTAGTTGGACCCCCACCGATCAGCATGTTATGTCCTGTCCTGTAGACAGGGGATAACATTTAATCTTGGAACAACCCCTTTAACTGCAAGGGGCAAAAATGTATATTTAGAAAAAAAGGCATATGGAACAGAAGCAAAGCAAAAAATAAACTGCGCACAACCTATAAATAAATATGTACCAGCAGCGTATATACCGCACAGATCAATATATAGCAGCAGTGTATATACCGCACAGATCCATATATAGCAGCAGTGAATATACCGCACAGATAAATATATACCAGCAGTGTATATACCGCACATATAAATATATACCAGCAGTGTATATACCGCACAGATCCATATATAGCAGCAGTGACCAGCAAGGAGGGAGGTTGTGTGTGAGAGAGCTGCTGTGTGTGTGTGTTTGGTGGACCACACCCGAGATCCAGGGAGTTTCCTTTCTTTCACCAGCCCAGGTTTCTATCACCTGCCTGGGCTAAGGAAGCTTCCCTGAAGGAGGCTCCATTCATACATGGAGCCTCAGACCTCTACCCCCTGGAGCATGCAGGCGGGGGGTAGGGGGTCTTCCCAACCTGCTGGGAGCGTGCAGCCAGCATCAGGGGTGAGAAGGTCATCCCGTGGAAAGATCTGTGCGGCCCCCCCTGATGCTGGGGCTCTGGAAGGAGCCAGGAGGAGAGACATGGAGGATCATCCAGGTGGAGGACCAGAAGGCCCAGCGAGGCCAGATGCCCGACCAAGGGACCAGAGCACGGTCGAGGAGTGGGGGCTACTTCGGTCAGGAGAGTCTGTGGAGACGTTCAGCTCCCGCCTAGCTGCCCGGCTGGAAGAATACCGGGACCTCGGTAAGTCCCTGCGGCGGCTGCGGGAAGATCTGGCGGCCGCAAGGGGACGAGCAGCTAAAACATCAGGCTCCAAGAGGTCCCGGTATAATCTACAGGTAAAGGAAATACTGGAAGAAATTAATATGGTGGAGGAGAGAAAGATGGAGATTGTGGTCGGTGGGGGAGCCTTCGGGGAGAAATTGGAGAATGATGAAAGGTTTTCCCTGATGGCGTCCCCCACGCAAAGTAATGAAACCCCCTGCAAAAGGGGAGTAAAGGCATTGGCTGCTAAAAGTGCAGAGGCAGTGGAGGCCGCAAAAGTGGAGGCCGCAAAAGTGGAGGCCGCAAAAGTGGAGGCCGCAAAAATGGAGGCCGCAAAATTGGAGGCCGCAGAAGTGGAGGCCACAGAAATGGAGGAAAGCGTGGAGGTGGAGAGGACGCCTACCCGGGAGGAGACGGGCTCGGAGGACCCCTGGGAGGGCAGTAATGGAGGGGCAAGTGGGGAACTTTCCTGCAGCCAAGGTGTGCAAGACATTGAATCGGGCAGTGGGCACCCCCCGGGGTTGCTCACGCAAATACGGCTGCAGGAGTCCCCAGTGTCCCTCCAGAACTTTACTTTTGGAGCTGAGTTGCCACCAGAGGAGGACAAAGTACAGAAGAAGAAGCTTTGGAAGTTAAGGCGGAAGAAAACAAAGGCGAAGACAGGTGGGGTATCCTATAAATATTCCTACCTGTCTTCCTTGCGTTCCGGACCGGGTGAGAGCTCGGTTCGGGACGCAAACCCCGCAAATCCCCCAGCTCCGGCCTCTGCAGTGGGGTCGTGGCGGGTATGTGGGCAGAAAGATATGGTGCTGGTTTTGAGCAATGTGGCCAAGATGGCGCCAGACGCCGTCTCCTGTAAAGGAGGTGGTGTCGATGGCCACGTGGCGCTAGGGGGCGTGTCCCCGTGTCCGGCGGATGGGGAACCTCAGAAGCCGGTCTCTGGCGCAAGCCGGAGGCCGGGGGACGGGGGGAACCGGAAACCGGATGTGGCGCCGGAAAACCGGAAGTCCGCTGGTCATGTGACTCGGCCGGCGGACGCACCAAAAAGTGTTGCGGCAGCGAGTGGTGGCGGTAGGAGAGGCTCCGGCACTGCTGGCCATCCCCCGACGGGAGGGGGGGTTGGTTTGGTGCCGGGAGCGGCTCTAGCGGTGCCTGCGGCCCCTCCATCTGCATCGCCGCAAGGCGGTGGGAGGGGTTTAGCGGGCACGGGGGGTGACGGCACCCCTCCTCCCGAACATTGTATTAGTGGCGCAGCAGATATGGAGGTCGGTGAAGCGGAGGGTGCTGAGGGATTGCCGCCTGAGATATCCGGCGGCGCCCCAGAAGTAGCGGCACCTGATGATGTGGAGACCCCAAAAACAACATATATAAAGCCTATGGACAAAAGGAAGAACTCCGTTACCAGCCTGGCCGGTATGAAAGTTGTGGAGAGGAATGTAAGTGAAAATGTAAATATTAATGGTAATGTTAGTAGTGTTGGTAATATTGTTGGTGGTGGTAATGTTGTGGATGTTAATGTGGGTTGTAATATTGTGGGGGGAGTGTCAACCATTGGCGGGCCGGTTGCTCCTTCTGCCAGAGCGCCCGGCAGGTCGTATGCGGGCGTTGTGGTGGGGGGACCGTCGGCCCACCCATCCTCATCTTCTGGGCCCGGGGACGGCAGTTTGCAACAGCGCCTCCTAGAAGCCTTAAGGGAGGGGAAGCAGACGATAACAGTAGGGGGAGTGCAGAAGGACCTATCCTTTTGGATAAATAGGTATGGTCTGGATGCCTTCCGAGAGAGACGGGGAGATCAGTGGTCGCTCCCAACAACCGGGCCGGCCGTGGCCAGGAGGAATGTGGTCCGTCTCCAGTGGCGTGGCAATGATGCGTGCCCTCCTCGTAAGAGGGTGGTGGAGCTGCTGCTGGAGATGGGCTTCAAGGCGAGTGACATCTACGCCTTGATACATCCTCATGGTACGGCTGAGTTTGACATCAGCTTTGTTCAGCCGGGGGGCCTTGAGGTCTTCTGGGGGAACTATGAGCTGGTGAAAAGCGAGCCCGGCTGGCGAGGGTTTGCTGCGCAAGCAATCTCTCGCCAGAATGGTCTCAGGAAAGTGACCGTTCTTACCCGTAACGAGTCGCTTTCCTGTGTGGACATCATGACCTGGTTGGGAAGATACGGTGAGGTAGCAGAGATGCCACGGAAGAACTGCGATGAGTTTGGCATCTGGTCGGGAGCCTGGACGTTTATGGTTAAACTTAAGCGTCTGGGGCAGACGGTGTCCCACATACCATCATCTGCTTTCTTGGGAAGAGATCGAATCCTTGTCTTCTACCAGGGGCAGCCGAAGCTGTGTCACCGGTGTGGCGACCCCTCACACTTGAGCGCAAGCTGCACTGTGCAGAAGTGCGCTCATTGTGGGGGGGTAGGCCATCTGGCCGCATCGTGTGAGCAGATTAGGTGTAACCTGTGTGGTGACCTAGGTCACCCTTTCAGTCGGTGTCCGCGCTCAGTCGTCAATGTCTGTTCCAACCCTACGGAGAATGTAAGGAGGGAGGTCTCCGTGGGCGAGGGGGCGGACAGAGACGATAGAGCCCAAGAGCAAAGGACGAACGCCAGGAGGGGACCCCCTTCTCGTCAGAGAAGGGTGGAAAAACGCAGAAGGGAACGAGAGCTGAGGAGGACCCAGGAAACTGGGGACTCCTCTGGCTCGGACCTGGATGCCCCCCAGGATACTGATGCTCTTGGGGGGGCCGTACTGGACGAGGAGATAAGGAGGATAGAGAGAGAGCAGAGGGCTGAGGACTCCCAGTCCTCCCACTATGAAAGTGTGGAAGAGGAAGGGAGGTCACAGCCTAAAACAAAACAGGGGACACCGGGTAACATCAAAACAGGGCTAAAAACATCTGGCCCTGCCCCGGCCAAGGAAGGCAAAACCTGCACCCCCCTGGTGTGCTCCCCCAACCGATACCGTGTTCTCATGGATATTCCAGACCCCCAGGACGGGGGGGAGAGCACGGTAGGGAGTCTAGGTGTCGTTGAGCCTCCTCTTCTGCGGGGGCCACTGTCCCCGGGGGAGGGGGTCGGCCCGGACCCAGGAGATGAGAATGGGAGGGGGGTGGTGGAGGTTATGGACTCCTCAAAAACAAAAAAAAGAGGTAAAGAGGGTGAGGGGTCCTCCTCAGAGGAGAAAGCAAGGGGTGGGAAGAAGAAAACCGTCTAACTCAATCATTTATGATGGCGGCACCCACTCCGTTGACGCTGGCATCGATTAACGTTGCCAGCATTAAGTCGAATATGGCTAGATTTGCAGCCTTTGATTTTCTCGGCCGGGTTGAAGCTGACATTTTGTTTTTGCAGGAGACCAGACTGTCACTTTTGGCAGAGGTCGTGAAAGCTAGGAGGGAGTGGCGACGTGGGCCCTCCTACTGGTCTCTTGCGGCTGAGCCATATAGCGGGGTGGCGGTACTTTTTACCGCACCGGTCACATGCCGGCGGATGATCGAGTTAGAAATGGGGCGGTGCTTGATCTTAGATGTTCTCATGAGGGGACAAGAACTAAGACTCATTAACATCTACGGTCCCCAGACAAAGTGGGACCGGAAAAGTCTCTTCATGAGGATTAAGCCCTTCCTTTTTACAGGCCGACAAGTCATTTTTGGAGGGGACTTTAACACTGTCGTTAGGCCCCAAGACAGAGGAGGTTCCAGAAAGGTACTGGCCTATGATAGTGTCGAGTTGAATAGAATAGCTAGTGATGCTCGCCTGGAGGACATCCACATTCGGTATACCCCAGGCCACTCGGGATTCACCTATCATAGTGGTAGTCGTAGATCCAGAATAGACAGGTTTTTTTTAAAGGAGGACGCCATCTCTTCGGCAGTGTCCGTCGTTGAGGTGGAGTTCTCCGATCACTGTATGATTATGTTTTCTTTGAATGTTGCAGAGTCCCTCCAGATGGGAAGAGGTATATGGAGGCTGAATTCTACTCTCCTGGAAGAAGCAGAGATAAGACAGGCCTTCGAGGATTTTCTTCAGAGCCAGGTACCTTTATTGGATCTAGGTGGTACTAAGTCTGAGTGGTGGGAGGTGTTCAAAGAACGGGTGGCTGAGTTTTTCCGTCAGATCTCGTGCCTCAGGTCTATGAGCAGGTATCGCCTGTATCAAGACATGAGGAGGAAACTCGAACATCTAGTCTCAACCGGAGGTAGCCGTGAGGAAATCTCCGTGGTGAAAGCTCTGCTCAAAAGATGCCAATATGATAGGCACACGTCTTTGGTTCTTGAACGGGATTTCGGGAGGTACCGCTCGCCCGACCCTTACAAGAACTGCAAGATGTCAGTGAGTCGTAAGGTGGTGACAGGACTGGTAGATAGTACAGGCTCCCTGATGAGATCCAAATCAGGGATCCTGGAGGTCATCAGATCCTTTTATTCGCAGCTTTTGGGTGAGCAGGATCTAAACCGAGACGAAATGTCGGCTTTCCTGGCTGAAACCATCCCTGAGCCAGGAGCAGACCCCTCGCTTGGTGTTTTGACAGAGTCGATCAAGGAAGAGGAAGTGATGCTGGCGATTGATGGGTTGGCCATCAAAAAGTCGCCAGGCCCAGATGGCTTAACATCTGAGTTTTATAAGGCTTTTAAGGGAACCTTAGTTCCCCTCTTGACTGCGGTTTTTAATGAGTGCCTCTCCTCGGGCGCTCTTCCAAAGTCAATGGGCAAGTCGGCCTTGATCATTCTGTCAAAGGGTAAGGATTCGACACGTATTGAGAACTGGCGTCCCATAGCGCTCCTCAATACGGACAGAAAGGTTCTCGCAAAAGTACTGTTTAATCGGCTGGTGAAGTTTGCACCCCGGCTCCTTTCGTCGGCCCAGCATTGCTCTGTTCCAGGCCGCAGCACCTTTAGTGCTGTCCTCAGTGTCAGAGAGGCAGTGGAGCAGGGACATTCTGGCCGATGGGAGGGGTACATGCTGTCCTTGGATCAGGCCAAAGCTTTTGACCGGGTGAATCACAAGTACCTATGGTCAGTCCTTCTGAGGTATGGCCTACCGGGTGAGTTCGTTAATTGGCTCCAGACCCTATACGCTGGGGCTGAGTCTTTTGCACTGGTGAACGGTTGGACTGGAACCCCCTTTGAGGTTGGGTCTGGTGTCCGCCAGGGTTGTCCCTTAAGCCCCTTGCTGTATGTTTTCGCGATCGACCCCTTTCTTAGGCGGCTCGATCGTGGGCCATTGGCGGGGGTGGGGATGGACTTGGAGGAGCCGGAAGCCACTCAGAGGGTGGTTGCGTACGCGGATGACGTCACTATCTTTGTCTCCTCGAGAGGGGAGGCAGAGTGGGTGATGTCAGAAGTTGAGCGCTACTCACGGGCATCTGGGTCCAGGATCAACCGGGACAAGTGTGAAAGTCTCTGGCTGGGGGGAGGGGATCCTAGTTTTGATCTCCCGGACACCCTCCCAGAGCCCAAAGGGTCTGCTAAAATCTTAGGCATTGAATTTGGCCCGGGTGATTACCCCATGAAAAACTGGGAAGGTAGGCTATCAATAGCTGCCCAGAAGGTTGGCCAATGGAAGGGATGGTCTTTGTCCCTTAGGGAAAGGGTTCACCTGGCCAAGGCTTACCTGATGCCCATGTTGCTCTACCTTGGCAGCGTGTGCATGTTGCCAGAACCTCTCTGGACTCGGGTCTATAGCCTGTTCTTCCAACTGTTATGGGGAAACAGGCTTAACCTAATCAAGAGGGAGGTTACTTACCTACCGAGGAAACTAGGTGGGTTAGGTATGGTTAACCCAGTGGTGTTTCTAGTAAACACCTTCATTAAAATTAATTTGGCAAACCTCTTTGAAAGAGAAAGGGCTCCTCTGTGGATATCCTCCTGCAGGGGATGGTTTCGGCCTTTCTTCCAGGAATGGGAGACAGGAGGCCAAGCGAAAGACCTGCGTGTACCCCATGGGCACCTCCCGGCTTATGCCGCCCCGGTTCTGAAGGTTGTTCGTCGGTGGGGTCTGGAGGCGAGGGAGATCAAGACCATGTCGAGAAAATTTCTTGACAGAAAGGTCTTGTTGACCTGCTTCCAGAAGCCCCTGGCGCTCAGGGACTGCCCAAGTAGCGACCTCGGGGTGGGATTAAAACTTTTAAACTCTGTGAGGATTCCCCAGAAGTTTTGGGATCTGGCTTGGCGCTGCTTCCATGGGAGGCTGTATGTAAGGGGCAATCTGAAGTACAGAAACTCCGATGAAAGAGGTTGTCCTCGGGAGGAGTGCGATGACACGCTGGAAAGCATGGACCATTTCTTGCTTCAGTGTCCCTTCAATGCAGAGGTTTACAAACGGGTGGGTGCCTCCATCGGTTGGCCCGGTCTGACCAACCTCTCCTACGCTGGTTGGGCCTATGGGGCATTCGGAGACCTGGGTGGAAGGGATCATTGCACTTCTTTTTTAGTTAGTTTAGTGATCAGGTATTTCACGTGGAACGCACGGTGCTTAGTATCGACTCAGTGTAAAATCCTCCTGGAGGACGAGGTGTGTAGGAATATCATGGGTGACCTGGTGAAGGTCCGGTCTCTGGAGGTTGAGAAACTGGGTGCATCCAAGGCCTCTCGACTTTGGAGGGGCTTCAATTTTAGGGTGCCCTAGGTGGAACCAACCTTCAGGGGGAGGGGAGGGAGTGCCCCTGGGTATTAGACTGGAGGTGGGGGTCTGCACCTGGCCATGACACCGGGAAATAGCGATAGGGACAGAATGAGAGACAGCAGGAGGGACAGATTAGTTTATAAAGTAATAAGGGATAGAGATAGGGCAAGCAGCATAGGTTTAGCGATAGGGACCGGGGTGGTGGTTGGGGGTTGGCTTTGGCCTCTGGGCTGGTGCTCTAGGGGGGGCTTTCCTCTCTCTCTCCTCTGGTGATGGGCTGAGTAAGCACAAGTAGGTTTTTGTTTTGAGCTTTTTGGAGACAGAAAAAGGGCTTACAAGCAGCCAAACTTAGGTTTTCGGGTTATTGTATACAGTATGATATTTTGTTATAGTTATGTGTCGGTATGATTATATGGTGTATAGGTGTATGCATGGGTTTGAGTGAATGTTTAGATAAGATGGGCAGTAGATAGGTGGGGTGGGGGGGCCTGGGGGTGTGCCCATCCCGATTCTGGACTACGTGGACGTGAGGAGGACATGAGACGTGGGATCGGGCTGGGTGGGTGATGTGTTGGGTGGTGGGGGCCAGCATCTGAACTATGCGGACATGGAAGGACATGAGGCGTGATGCTGGTTGGGGGAGGTGATGGGTGGTGATGGATAAGTTAGTGTGTACAGGGTTAGGTATGAATGTGGATAAGTTAATAAAATAAAATAAAAAAAAGTAAAAAAAATATTAAAAAAAACAAAAAAAAAAAAAAAAAAAAAAAAATATATATATATATATATAGAGATTTTGGCTTTGTTTTGTATTTTTTGTGTTTTGTTCTTTTCTTTTCATTTACATGGTGCACTGGAGTAAGTGCACCATGGGATGGTAACTTTTATTTTCAGAGTTTATTATTATTATTATTATTATTATTTTGTTTATATTATTATTGTGATTATTATTTATTTTGTTTTATATATGTGGTGTTTTTTTTTAGGGGGCCATTGGTTGGCACATGGTTTTTAAGAGTATGTTGTATATAGTGTTATAGTTATGTTTTCTTGGGTTTGCGGGGGTATAGGTGTGTGTATGAATGAGTATGGGATTATAGTTATGTATGCATGGGGATTTATGTAAGAAGGGCCAGGCTGAGTAAATTGTACAGGAATGTACATAAGTTTTGTTTTGTTGTGTTTGTTTTGTAAATACCGTTTATTTTGTAATGTTTTATATTTTTCTATTAAAAGAGTAGCAGCAGCGTATATACTGCACAGATCCATATATAGCAGCAGTGAATATACCGCACAGATCCATATATAGCAGCAGTGTATATACCGCTCTGATCCATATATAGCAGCAGTGTATATACCGCACAGATCCATATATAGCAGCAGTGAATATACCGCACAGATCCATATATAGCAGCAGTGAATATACCGCACAGATCCATATATAGCAGCAGTGAATATACCGCTCTGATCCATATATACCAGCAGTGTATATACCGCACATATAAATATATACCAGCAGTGTATATACCGCACAGATCCATATATAGCAGCAGTGAATATACCGCACAGATCCATATATAGCAGCAGTGTATATACCGCTCTGATCCATATATAGCAGCAGTGAATATACCGCACATATAAATATATAGCAGCAGTGAATATACCGCTCTGATCCATATATAGCAGCAGTGAATATACCGCACAGATCCATATATAGCAGCAGTGTATATACCGCTCTGATCCATATATAGCAGCAGTGTATATACCGCTCTGATCCATATATAGCAGCAGTGAATATACCGCACATATCCATATATAGCAGCAGTGAATATACCGCACAGATCCATATATAGCAGCAGTGAATATACCGCACAGATCCATATATAGCAGCAGTGACCAGCAAGGAGGGAGGTTGTGTGTGAGAGAGCTGCTGTGTGTGTGTGTTTGGTGGACCACACCCGAGATCCAGGGAGTTTCCTTTCTTTCACCAGCCCAGGTTTCTATCACCTGCCTGGGCTAAGGAAGCTTCCCTGAAGGAGGCTCCATTCATACATGGAGCCTCAGACCTCTACCCCCTGGAGCATGCAGGCGGGGGGTAGGGGGTCTTCCCAACCTGCTGGGAGCGTGCAGCCAGCATCAGGGGTGAGAAGGTCATCCCGTGTAAAGATCTGTGCGGCCCCCCCTGATGCTGGGGCTCTGGAAGGAGCCAGGAGGAGAGACATGGAGGATCATCATCCAGGTGGAGGACCAGAAGGCCCAGCGAGGCCAGATGCCCGACCAAGGGACCAGAGCACGGTTGAGGAGTGGGGGCTACTTCGGTCAGGAGAGTCTGTGGAGACGTTCAGCTCCCGCCTAGCTGCTCGGCTGGAAGAATACCGGGACCTCGGTAAGTCCCTGCGGCGGCTGCGGGAAGATCTGGCGGCCGCAAGGGGACGAGCAGCTAAAACATCAGGCGCCAAGAGGTCCCGGTATAACCTACAGGTAAAGGAAATACTGGAAGAAATTAATATGGTGGAGGAGAGAAAGATGGAGATTGTGGTCGGTGGGGGAGCCTTCGGGGAGAAATTGCAGAATGATGAAAGGTTTTCCCTGATGGCGTCCCCCACGCAAAGTAATGAAACCCCCTGCAAAAGGGGAGTAAAGGCATTGGCTGCTAAAAGTGCAGAGGCAGTGGAGGCCGCAAAAGTGGAGGCCGCAAAAGTGGAGGCCGCAAAAGTGGAGGCCGCAAAAGTGGAGGCCGCAAAATTGGAGGCCGCAGAAGTGGAGGCCACAGAAATGGAGGATAGCGTGGAGGTGGAGAGGACGCCTACCCGGGAGGAGACGGGCTCGGAGGACCCCTGGGAGGGCAGTAATGGAGGGGCAAGTGGGGAACTTTCCTGCAGCCAAGGTGTGCAAGACATTGAATCGGGCAGTGGGCACCCCCCGGGGTTGCTCACGCAAATACGGCTGCAGGAGTCCCCAGTGTCCCTCCAGAACTTTACTTTTGGAGCTGAGTTGCCACCAGAGGAGGACAAAGTACAGAAGAAGAAGCTTTGGAAGTTAAGGCGGAAGAAAACAAAGGCGAAGACAGGTGGGGTATCCTATAAATATTCCTACCTGTCTTCCTTGCGTTCCGGACCGGGTGAGAGCTCGGTTCGGGACGCAAACCCCGCAAATCCCCCAGCTCCGGCCTCTGCAGTGGGGTCGTGGCGGGTATGTGGGCAGAAAAATATGGTGCTGGTTTTGAGCAATGTGGCCAAGATGGCGCCAGATGCCGTCTCCTGTAAAGGAGGTGGTGTCGATGGCCACGTGGCGCTAGGGGGCGTGTCCCCGTGTCCGGCGGATGGGGAACCTCAGAAGCCGGTCTCTGGCGCAAGCCGGAGGCCGGGGGACGGGGGGAACCGGAAACCGGATGTGGCGCCGGAAAACCGGAAGTCCGCTGGTCATGTGACTCGGCCGGCGGACGCACCAAAAAGTGTTGCGGCAGCGAGTGGTGGCGGTAGGAGAGGCTCCGGCACTGCTGGCCTTCCCCCGACGGGAGGGGGGGTTGGTTTGGTGCCGGGAGCGGCTCTAGCGGTGCCTGCGGCCCCTCCATCTGCATCGCCGCAAGGCGGTGGGAGGGGTTTAGCGGGCACGGGGGGTGACGGCACCCCTCCTCCCGAACATTGTATTAGTGGCGCAGCAGATATGGAGGTCGGTGAAGCGGAGGGTGCTGAGGGATTGCCGCCTGAGATATCCGGCGGCGCCCCAGAAGTAGCGGCACCTGATGATGTGGAGACCCCAAAAACAACATATATAAAGCCTATGGACAAAAGGAAGAACTCCGTTACCAGCCTGGCCGGTATGAAAGTTGTGGAGAGGAATGTAAGTGAAAATGTAAATATTAATGGTAATGTTAGTAGTGTTGGTAATATTGTTGGTGGTGGTAATGTTGTGGATGTTAATGTGGGTTGTAATATTGTGGGGGGAGTGTCAACCATTGGCGGGCCGGTTGCTCCTTCTGCCAGAGCGCCCGGCAGGTCGTATGCGGGCGTTGTGGTGGGGGGACCGTCGGCCCACCCATCCTCATCTTCTGGGCCCGGGGACGGCAGTTTGCAACAGCGCCTCCTAGAAGCCTTAAGGGAGGGGAAGCAGACGATAACAGTAGGGGGAGTGCAGAAGGACCTATCCTTTTGGATAAATAGGTATGGTCTGGATGCCTTCCGAGAGAGACGGGGAGATCAGTGGTCGCTCCCAACAACCGGGCCGGCCGTGGCCAGGAGGAATGTGGTCCGTCTCCAGTGGCGTGGCAATGATGCGTGCCCTCCTCGTAAGAGGGTGGTGGAGCTGCTGCTGGAGATGGGCTTCAAGGCGAGTGACATCTACGCCTTGATACATCCTCATGGTACGGCTGAGTTTGACATCAGCTTTGTTCAGCCGGGGGGCCTTGAGGTCTTCTGGGGGAACTATGAGCTGGTGAAAAGCGAGCCCGGCTGGCGAGGGTTTGCTGCGCAAGCAATCTCTCGCCAGAATGGTCTCAGGAAAGTGACCGTTCTTACCCGTAACGAGTCGCTTTCCTGTGTGGACATCATGACCTGGTTGGGAAGATACGGTGAGGTAGCAGAGATGCCACGGAAGAACTGCGATGAGTTTGGCATCTGGTCGGGAGCCTGGACGTTTATGGTTAAACTTAAGCGTCTGGGGCAGACGGTGTCCCACATACCATCATCTGCTTTCTTGGGAAGAGATCGAATCCTTGTCTTCTACCAGGGGCAGCCGAAGCTGTGTCACCGGTGTGGCGACCCCTCACACTTGAGCGCAAGCTGCACTGTGCAGAAGTGCGCTCATTGTGGGGGGGTAGGCCATCTGGCCGCATCGTGTGAGCAGATTAGGTGTAACCTGTGTGGTGACCTAGGTCACCCTTTCAGTCGGTGTCCGCGCTCAGTCGTCAATGTCTGTTCCAACCCTACGGAGAATGTAAGGAGGGAGGTCTCCGTGGGCGAGGGGGCGGACAGAGACGATAGAGCCCAAGAGCAAAGGACGAACGCCAGGAGGGGACCCCCTTCTCGTCAGAGAAGGGTGGAAAAACGCAGAAGGGAACGAGAGCTGAGGAGGACCCAGGAAACTGGGGACTCCTCTGGCTCGGACCTGGATGCCCCCCAGGATACTGATGCTCTTGGGGGGGCCGTACTGGACGAGGAGATAAGGAGGATAGAGAGAGAGCAGAGGGCTGAGGACTCCCAGTCCTCCCACTATGAAAGTGTGGAAGAGGAAGGGAGGTCACAGCCTAAAACAAAACAGGGGACACCGGGTAACATCAAAACAGGGCTAAAAACATCTGGCCCTGCCCCGGCCAAGGAAGGCAAAACCTGCACCCCCCTGGTGTGCTCCCCCAACCGATACCGTGTTCTCATGGATATTCCAGACCCCCAGGACGGGGGGGAGAGCACGGTAGGGAGTCTAGGTGTCGTTGAGCCTCCTCTTCTGCGGGGGCCATTGTCCCCGGGGGAGGGGGTCGGCCCGGACCCAGGAGATGAGAATGGGAGGGGGGTGGTGGAGGTTATGGACTCCTCAAAAACAAAAAAAAGAGGTAAAGAGGGTGAGGGGTCCTCCTCAGAGGAGAAAGCAAGGGGTGGGAAGAAGAAAACCGTCTAACTCAATCATTTATGATGGCGGCACCCACTCCGTTGACGCTGGCATCGATTAACGTTGCCAGCATTAAGTCGAATATGGCTAGATTTGCAGCCTTTGATTTTCTCGGCCGGGTTGAAGCTGACATTTTGTTTTTGCAGGAGACCAGACTGTCACTTTTGGCAGAGGTCGTGAAAGCTAGGAGGGAGTGGCGACGTGGGCCCTCCTACTGGTCTCTTGCGGCTGAGCCATATAGCGGGGTGGCGGTACTTTTTACCGCACCGGTCACATGCCGGCGGATGATCGAGTTAGAAATGGGGCGGTGCTTGATCTTAGATGTTCTCATGAGGGGACAAGAACTAAGACTCATTAACATCTACGGTCCCCAGACAAAGTGGGACCGGAAAAGTCTCTTCATGAGGATTAAGCCCTTCCTTTTTACAGGCCGACAAGTCATTTTTGGAGGGGACTTTAACACTGTCGTTAGGCCCCAAGACAGAGGAGGTTCCAGAAAGGTACTGGCCTATGATAGTGTCGAGTTGAATAGAATAGCTAGTGATGCTCGCCTGGAGGACATCCACATTCGGTATACCCCAGGCCACTCGGGATTCACCTATCATAGTGGTAGTCGTAGATCCAGAATAGACAGGTTTTTTTTAAAGGAGGACGCCATCTCTTCGGCAGTGTCCGTCGTTGAGGTGGAGTTCTCCGATCACTGTATGATTATGTTTTCTTTGAATGTTGCAGAGTCCCTCCAGATGGGAAGAGGTATATGGAGGCTGAATTCTACTCTCCTGGAAGAAGCAGAGATAAGACAGGCCTTCGAGGATTTTCTTCAGAGCCAGGTACCTTTATTGGATCTAGGTGGTACTAAGTCTGAGTGGTGGGAGGTGTTCAAAGAACGGGTGGCTGAGTTTTTCCGTCAGATCTCGTGCCTCAGGTCTATGAGCAGGTATCGCCTGTATCAAGACATGAGGAGGAAACTCGAACATCTAGTCTCAACCGGAGGTAGCCGTGAGGAAATCTCCGTGGTGAAAGCTCTGCTCAAAAGATGCCAATATGATAGGCACACGTCTTTGGTTCTTGAACGGGATTTCGGGAGGTACCGCTCGCCCGACCCTTACAAGAACTGCAAGATGTCAGTGAGTCGTAAGGTGGTGACAGGACTGGTAGATAGTACAGGCTCCCTGATGAGATCCAAATCAGGGATCCTGGAGGTCATCAGATCCTTTTATTCGCAGCTTTTGGGTGAGCAGGATCTAAACCGAGACGAAATGTCGGCTTTCCTGGCTGAAACCATCCCTGAGCCAGGAGCAGACCCCTCGCTTGGTGTTTTGACAGAGTCGATCAAGGAAGAGGAAGTGATGCTGGCGATTGATGGGTTGGCCATCAAAAAGTTGCCAGGCCCAGATGGCTTAACATCTGAGTTTTATAAGGCTTTTAAGGGAACCTTAGTTCCCCTCTTGACTGCGGTTTTTAATGAGTGCCTCTCCTCGGGCGCTCTTCCAAAGTCAATGGGCAAGTCGGCCTTGATCATTCTGTCAAAGGGTAAGGATTCGACACGTATTGAGAACTGGCGTCCCATAGCGCTCCTCAATACGGACAGAAAGGTTCTCGCAAAAGTACTGTTTAATCGGCTGGTGAAGTTTGCACCCCGGCTCCTTTCGTCGGCCCAGCATTGCTCTGTTCCAGGCCGCAGCACCTTTAGTGCTGTCCTCAGTGTCAGAGAGGCAGTGGAGCAGGGACATTCTGGCCGATGGGAGGGGTACATGCTGTCCTTGGATCAGGCCAAAGCTTTTGACCGGGTGAATCACAAGTACCTTTGGTCAGTCCTTCTGAGGTATGGCCTACCGGGTGAGTTTGTTAATTGGCTCCAGACCCTATACGCTGGGGCTGAGTCTTTTGCACTGGTGAACGGTTGGACTGGAACCCCCTTTGAGGTTGGGTCTGGTGTCCGCCAGGGTTGTCCCTTAAGCCCCTTGCTGTATGTTTTCGCGATCGACCCCTTTCTTAGGCGGCTCGATCGTGGGCCATTGGCGGGGGTGGGGATGGACTTGGAGGAGCCGGAAGCCACTCAGAGGGTGGTTGCGTACGTGGATGACGTCACTATCTTTGTCTCCTCGAGAGGGGAGGCAGAGTGGGTGATGTCAGAAGTTGAGCGCTACTCACGGGCATCTGGGTCCAGGATCAACCGGGACAAGTGTGAAAGTCTCTGGCTGGGGGGAGGGGATCCTAGTTTTGATCTCCCGGACACCCTCCCAGAGCCCAAAGGGTCTGCTAAAATCTTAGGCATTGAATTTGGCCCGGGTGATTACCCCATGAAAAACTGGGAAGGTAGGCTATCAATAGCTGCCCAGAAGGTTGGCCAATGGAAGGGATGGTCTTTGTCCCTTAGGGAAAGGGTTCACCTGGCCAAGGCTTACCTGATGCCCATGTTGCTCTACCTTGGCAGCGTGTGCATGTTGCCAGAACCTCTCTGGACTCGGGTCTATAGCCTGTTCTTCCAACTGTTATGGGGAAACAGGCTTAACCTAATCAAGAGGGAGGTTACTTACCTACCGAGGAAACTAGGTGGGTTAGGTATGGTTAACCCAGTGGTGTTTCTAGTAAACACCTTCATTAAAATTAATTTGGCAAACCTCTTTGAAAGAGAAAGGGCTCCTCTGTGGATATCCTCCTGCAGGGCATGGTTTCGGCCTTTCTTCCAGGAATGGGAGACAGGAGGCCAAGCGAAAGACCTGCGTGTACCCCATGGGCACCTCCCGGCTTATGCCGCCCCGGTTCTGAAGGTTGTTCGTCGGTGGGGTCTGGAGGCGAGGGAGATCAAGACCATGTCGAGAAAATTTCTTGACAGAAAGGTCTTGTTGACCTGCTTCCAGAAGCCCCTGGCGCTCAGGGACTGCCCAAGTAGCGACCTCGGGGTGGGATTAAAACTTTTAAACTCTGTGAGGATTCCCCAGAAGTTTTGGGATCTGGCTTGGCGCTGCTTCCATGGGAGGCTGTATGTAAGGGGCAATCTGAAGTACAGAAACTCCGATGAAAGAGGTTGTCCTCGGGAGGAGTGCGATGACACGCTGGAAAGCATGGACCATTTCTTGCTTCAGTGTCCCTTCAATGCAGAGGTTTACAAACGGGTGGGTGCCTCCATCGGTTGGCCCGGTCTGACCAACCTCTCCTACGCTGGTTGGGCCTATGGGGCATTCGGAGACCTGGGTGGAAGGGATCATTGCACTTCTTTTTTAGTTAGTTTAGTGATCAGGTATTTCACGTGGAACGCACGGTGCTTAGTATCGACTCAGTGTAAAATCCTCCTGGAGGACGAGGTGTGTAGGAATATCATGGGTGACCTGGTGAAGGTCCGGTCTCTGGAGGTTGAGAAACTGGGTGCATCCAAGGCCTCTCGACTTTGGAGGGGCTTCAATTTTAGGGTGCCCTAGGTGGAACCAACCTTCAGGGGGAGGGGAGGGAGTGCCCCTGGGTATTAGACTGGAGGTGGGGGTCTGCACCTGGCCATGACACCGGGAAATAGCGATAGGGACAGAATGAGAGACAGCAGGAGGGACAGATTAGTTTATAAAGTAATAAGGGATAGAGATAGGGCAAGCAGCATAGGTTTAGCGATAGGGACCGGGGTGGTGGTTGGGGGTTGGCTTTGGCCTCTGGGCTGGTGCTCTAGGGGGGCTTTCCTCTCTCTCTCCTCTGGTGATGGGCTGAGTAAGCACAAGTAGGTTTTTGTTTTGAGCTTTTTGGAGACAGAAAAAGGGCTTACAAGCAGCCAAACTTAGGTTTTCGGGTTATTGTATACAGTATGATATTTTGTTATAGTTATGTGTCGGTATGATTATATGGTGTATAGGTGTATGCATGGGTTTGAGTGAATGTTTAGATAAGATGGGCAGTAGATAGGTGGGGTGGGGGGCCTGGGGGTGTGCCCATCCCGATTCTGGACTACGTGGACGTGAGGAGGACATGAGACGTGGGATCGGGCTGGGTGGGTGATGTGTTGGGTGGTGGGGGCCAGCATCTGAACTATGCGGACATGGAAGGACATGAGGCGTGATGCTGGTTGGGGGAGGTGATGGGTGGTGATGGATAAGTTAGTGTGTACAGGGTTAGGTATGAATGTGGATAAGTTAATAAAATAAAATAAAAAAAAGTAAAAAAAATATTAAAAAAAAAAAAAAATTGGAAAAAAAAAATATTAAAAAAAAAATATATATATATATATAGATTTTGGCTTTGTTTTGTATTTTTTGTGTTTTGTTCTTTTCTTTTCATTTACATGGTGCACTGGAGTAAGTGCACCATGGGATGGTAACTTTTATTTTCAGAGTTTATTATTATTATTATTATTATTATTTTGTTTATATTATTATTGTGATTATTATTTATTTTGTTTTATATATGTGGTGTTTTTTTTTAGGGGGCCATTGGTTGGCACATGGTTTTTAAGAGTATGTTGTATATAGTGTTATAGTTATGTTTTCTTGGGGTTGGGGGGGTATAGGTGTGTGTATGAATGAGTATGGGATTATAGTTATGTATGCATGGGGATTTATGTAAGAAGGGCCAGGCTGAGTAAATTGTACAGAAATGTACATAAGTTTTGTTTTGTTGTGTTTGTTTTGTAAATACCGTTTATTTTGTAATGTTTTATATTTTTCTATTAAAAGAGTAGCAGCAGTGACCAGCAAGGAGGGAGGTTGTGTGTGAGAGAGCTGCTGTGTGTGTGTGTTTGGTGGACCACACCCGAGATCCAGGGAGTTTCCTTTCTTTCACCAGCCCAGGTTTCTATCACCTGCCTGGGCTAAGGAAGCTTCCCTGAAGGAGGCTCCATTCATACATGGAGCCTCAGACCTCTACCCCCTGGAGCATGCAGGCGGGGGGTAGGGGGTCTTCCCAACCTGCTGGGAGCGTGCAGCCAGCATCAGGGGTGAGAAGGTCATCCCGTGTAAAGATCTGTGCGGCCCCCCCTGATGCTGGGGCTCTGGAAGGAGCCAGGAGGAGAGACATGGAGGATCATCATCCAGGTGGAGGACCAGAAGGCCCAGCGAGGCCAGATGCCCGACCAAGGGACCAGAGCACGGTTGAGGAGTGGGGGCTACTTCGGTCAGGAGAGTCTGTGGAGACGTTCAGCTCCCGCCTAGCTGCTCGGCTGGAAGAATACCGGGACCTCGGTAAGTCCCTGCGGCGGCTGCGGGAAGATCTGGCGGCCGCAAGGGGACGAGCAGCTAAAACATCAGGCGCCAAGAGGTCCCGGTATAACCTACAGGTAAAGGAAATACTGGAAGAAATTAATATGGTGGAGGAGAGAAAGATGGAGATTGTGGTCGGTGGGGGAGCCTTCGGGGAGAAATTGCAGAATGATGAAAGGTTTTCCCTGATGGCGTCCCCCACGCAAAGTAATGAAACCCCCTGCAAAAGGGGAGTAAAGGCATTGGCTGCTAAAAGTGCAGAGGCAGTGGAGGCCGCAAAAGTGGAGGCCGCAAAAGTGGAGGCCGCAAAAGTGGAGGCCGCAAAAGTGGAGGCCGCAAAATTGGAGGCCGCAGAAGTGGAGGCCACAGAAATGGAGGATAGCGTGGAGGTGGAGAGGACGCCTACCCGGGAGGAGACGGGCTCGGAGGACCCCTGGGAGGGCAGTAATGGAGGGGCAAGTGGGGAACTTTCCTGCAGCCAAGGTGTGCAAGACATTGAATCGGGCAGTGGGCACCCCCCGGGGTTGCTCACGCAAATACGGCTGCAGGAGTCCCCAGTGTCCCTCCAGAACTTTACTTTTGGAGCTGAGTTGCCACCAGAGGAGGACAAAGTACAGAAGAAGAAGCTTTGGAAGTTAAGGCGGAAGAAAACAAAGGCGAAGACAGGTGGGGTATCCTATAAATATTCCTACCTGTCTTCCTTGCGTTCCGGACCGGGTGAGAGCTCGGTTCGGGACGCAAACCCCGCAAATCCCCCAGCTCCGGCCTCTGCAGTGGGGTCGTGGCGGGTATGTGGGCAGAAAAATATGGTGCTGGTTTTGAGCAATGTGGCCAAGATGGCGCCAGATGCCGTCTCCTGTAAAGGAGGTGGTGTCGATGGCCACGTGGCGCTAGGGGGCGTGTCCCCGTGTCCGGCGGATGGGGAACCTCAGAAGCCGGTCTCTGGCGCAAGCCGGAGGCCGGGGGACGGGGGGAACCGGAAACCGGATGTGGCGCCGGAAAACCGGAAGTCCGCTGGTCATGTGACTCGGCCGGCGGACGCACCAAAAAGTGTTGCGGCAGCGAGTGGTGGCGGTAGGAGAGGCTCCGGCACTGCTGGCCTTCCCCCGACGGGAGGGGGGGTTGGTTTGGTGCCGGGAGCGGCTCTAGCGGTGCCTGCGGCCCCTCCATCTGCATCGCCGCAAGGCGGTGGGAGGGGTTTAGCGGGCACGGGGGGTGACGGCACCCCTCCTCCCGAACATTGTATTAGTGGCGCAGCAGATATGGAGGTCGGTGAAGCGGAGGGTGCTGAGGGATTGCCGCCTGAGATATCCGGCGGCGCCCCAGAAGTAGCGGCACCTGATGATGTGGAGACCCCAAAAACAACATATATAAAGCCTATGGACAAAAGGAAGAACTCCGTTACCAGCCTGGCCGGTATGAAAGTTGTGGAGAGGAATGTAAGTGAAAATGTAAATATTAATGGTAATGTTAGTAGTGTTGGTAATATTGTTGGTGGTGGTAATGTTGTGGATGTTAATGTGGGTTGTAATATTGTGGGGGGAGTGTCAACCATTGGCGGGCCGGTTGCTCCTTCTGCCAGAGCGCCCGGCAGGTCGTATGCGGGCGTTGTGGTGGGGGGACCGTCGGCCCACCCATCCTCATCTTCTGGGCCCGGGGACGGCAGTTTGCAACAGCGCCTCCTAGAAGCCTTAAGGGAGGGGAAGCAGACGATAACAGTAGGGGGAGTGCAGAAGGACCTATCCTTTTGGATAAATAGGTATGGTCTGGATGCCTTCCGAGAGAGACGGGGAGATCAGTGGTCGCTCCCAACAACCGGGCCGGCCGTGGCCAGGAGGAATGTGGTCCGTCTCCAGTGGCGTGGCAATGATGCGTGCCCTCCTCGTAAGAGGGTGGTGGAGCTGCTGCTGGAGATGGGCTTCAAGGCGAGTGACATCTACGCCTTGATACATCCTCATGGTACGGCTGAGTTTGACATCAGCTTTGTTCAGCCGGGGGGCCTTGAGGTCTTCTGGGGGAACTATGAGCTGGTGAAAAGCGAGCCCGGCTGGCGAGGGTTTGCTGCGCAAGCAATCTCTCGCCAGAATGGTCTCAGGAAAGTGACCGTTCTTACCCGTAACGAGTCGCTTTCCTGTGTGGACATCATGACCTGGTTGGGAAGATACGGTGAGGTAGCAGAGATGCCACGGAAGAACTGCGATGAGTTTGGCATCTGGTCGGGAGCCTGGACGTTTATGGTTAAACTTAAGCGTCTGGGGCAGACGGTGTCCCACATACCATCATCTGCTTTCTTGGGAAGAGATCGAATCCTTGTCTTCTACCAGGGGCAGCCGAAGCTGTGTCACCGGTGTGGCGACCCCTCACACTTGAGCGCAAGCTGCACTGTGCAGAAGTGCGCTCATTGTGGGGGGGTAGGCCATCTGGCCGCATCGTGTGAGCAGATTAGGTGTAACCTGTGTGGTGACCTAGGTCACCCTTTCAGTCGGTGTCCGCGCTCAGTCGTCAATGTCTGTTCCAACCCTACGGAGAATGTAAGGAGGGAGGTCTCCGTGGGCGAGGGGGCGGACAGAGACGATAGAGCCCAAGAGCAAAGGACGAACGCCAGGAGGGGACCCCCTTCTCGTCAGAGAAGGGTGGAAAAACGCAGAAGGGAACGAGAGCTGAGGAGGACCCAGGAAACTGGGGACTCCTCTGGCTCGGACCTGGATGCCCCCCAGGATACTGATGCTCTTGGGGGGGCCGTACTGGACGAGGAGATAAGGAGGATAGAGAGAGAGCAGAGGGCTGAGGACTCCCAGTCCTCCCACTATGAAAGTGTGGAAGAGGAAGGGAGGTCACAGCCTAAAACAAAACAGGGGACACCGGGTAACATCAAAACAGGGCTAAAAACATCTGGCCCTGCCCCGGCCAAGGAAGGCAAAACCTGCACCCCCCTGGTGTGCTCCCCCAACCGATACCGTGTTCTCATGGATATTCCAGACCCCCAGGACGGGGGGGAGAGCACGGTAGGGAGTCTAGGTGTCGTTGAGCCTCCTCTTCTGCGGGGGCCATTGTCCCCGGGGGAGGGGGTCGGCCCGGACCCAGGAGATGAGAATGGGAGGGGGGTGGTGGAGGTTATGGACTCCTCAAAAACAAAAAAAAGAGGTAAAGAGGGTGAGGGGTCCTCCTCAGAGGAGAAAGCAAGGGGTGGGAAGAAGAAAACCGTCTAACTCAATCATTTATGATGGCGGCACCCACTCCGTTGACGCTGGCATCGATTAACGTTGCCAGCATTAAGTCGAATATGGCTAGATTTGCAGCCTTTGATTTTCTCGGCCGGGTTGAAGCTGACATTTTGTTTTTGCAGGAGACCAGACTGTCACTTTTGGCAGAGGTCGTGAAAGCTAGGAGGGAGTGGCGACGTGGGCCCTCCTACTGGTCTCTTGCGGCTGAGCCATATAGCGGGGTGGCGGTACTTTTTACCGCACCGGTCACATGCCGGCGGATGATCGAGTTAGAAATGGGGCGGTGCTTGATCTTAGATGTTCTCATGAGGGGACAAGAACTAAGACTCATTAACATCTACGGTCCCCAGACAAAGTGGGACCGGAAAAGTCTCTTCATGAGGATTAAGCCCTTCCTTTTTACAGGCCGACAAGTCATTTTTGGAGGGGACTTTAACACTGTCGTTAGGCCCCAAGACAGAGGAGGTTCCAGAAAGGTACTGGCCTATGATAGTGTCGAGTTGAATAGAATAGCTAGTGATGCTCGCCTGGAGGACATCCACATTCGGTATACCCCAGGCCACTCGGGATTCACCTATCATAGTGGTAGTCGTAGATCCAGAATAGACAGGTTTTTTTTAAAGGAGGACGCCATCTCTTCGGCAGTGTCCGTCGTTGAGGTGGAGTTCTCCGATCACTGTATGATTATGTTTTCTTTGAATGTTGCAGAGTCCCTCCAGATGGGAAGAGGTATATGGAGGCTGAATTCTACTCTCCTGGAAGAAGCAGAGATAAGACAGGCCTTCGAGGATTTTCTTCAGAGCCAGGTACCTTTATTGGATCTAGGTGGTACTAAGTCTGAGTGGTGGGAGGTGTTCAAAGAACGGGTGGCTGAGTTTTTCCGTCAGATCTCGTGCCTCAGGTCTATGAGCAGGTATCGCCTGTATCAAGACATGAGGAGGAAACTCGAACATCTAGTCTCAACCGGAGGTAGCCGTGAGGAAATCTCCGTGGTGAAAGCTCTGCTCAAAAGATGCCAATATGATAGGCACACGTCTTTGGTTCTTGAACGGGATTTCGGGAGGTACCGCTCGCCCGACCCTTACAAGAACTGCAAGATGTCAGTGAGTCGTAAGGTGGTGACAGGACTGGTAGATAGTACAGGCTCCCTGATGAGATCCAAATCAGGGATCCTGGAGGTCATCAGATCCTTTTATTCGCAGCTTTTGGGTGAGCAGGATCTAAACCGAGACGAAATGTCGGCTTTCCTGGCTGAAACCATCCCTGAGCCAGGAGCAGACCCCTCGCTTGGTGTTTTGACAGAGTCGATCAAGGAAGAGGAAGTGATGCTGGCGATTGATGGGTTGGCCATCAAAAAGTTGCCAGGCCCAGATGGCTTAACATCTGAGTTTTATAAGGCTTTTAAGGGAACCTTAGTTCCCCTCTTGACTGCGGTTTTTAATGAGTGCCTCTCCTCGGGCGCTCTTCCAAAGTCAATGGGCAAGTCGGCCTTGATCATTCTGTCAAAGGGTAAGGATTCG
Source organism: Rhinoderma darwinii (assembly GCF_050947455.1). NCBI lineage: Eukaryota > Metazoa > Chordata > Amphibia > Anura > Rhinodermatidae > Rhinoderma > Rhinoderma darwinii. The sequence continues at coordinate 497,737 of NW_027461923.1, read as the reverse complement.
ACACGTATTGAGAACTGGCGTCCCATAGCGCTCCTCAATACGGACAGAAAGGTTCTCGCAAAAGTACTGTTTAATCGGCTGGTGAAGTTTGCACCCCGGCTCCTTTCGTCGGCCCAGCATTGCTCTGTTCCAGGCCGCAGCACCTTTAGTGCTGTCCTCAGTGTCAGAGAGGCAGTGGAGCAGGGACATTCTGGCCGATGGGAGGGGTACATGCTGTCCTTGGATCAGGCCAAAGCTTTTGACCGGGTGAATCACAAGTACCTTTGGTCAGTCCTTCTGAGGTATGGCCTACCGGGTGAGTTCGTTAATTGGCTCCAGACCCTATACGCTGGGGCTGAGTCTTTTGCACTGGTGAACGGTTGGACTGGAACCCCCTTTGAGGTTGGGTCTGGTGTCCGCCAGGGTTGTCCCTTAAGCCCCTTGCTGTATGTTTTCGCGATCGACCCCTTTCTTAGGCGGCTCGATCGTGGGCCATTGGCGGGGGTGGGGATGGACTTGGAGGAGCCGGAAGCCACTCAGAGGGTGGTTGCGTACGCGGATGACGTCACTATCTTTGTCTCCTCGAGAGGGGGGGCAGAGTGGGTGATGTCAGAAGTTGAGCGCTACTCACGGGCATCTGGGTCCAGGATCAACCGGGACAAGTGTGAAAGTCTCTGGCTGGGGGGAGGGGATCCTAGTTTTGATCTCCCGGACACCCTCCCAGAGCCCAAAGGGTCTGCTAAAATCTTAGGCATTGAATTTGGCCCGGGTGATTACCCCATGAAAAACTGGGAAGGTAGGCTATCAATAGCTGCCCAGAAGGTTGGCCAATGGAAGGGATGGTCTTTGTCCCTTAGGGAAAGGGTTCACCTGGCCAAGGCTTACCTGATGCCCATGTTGCTCTACCTTGGCAGCGTGTGCATGTTGCCAGAACCTCTCTGGACTCGGGTCTATAGCCTGTTCTTCCAACTGTTATGGGGAAACAGGCTTAACCTAATCAAGAGGGAGGTTACTTACCTACCGAGGAAACTAGGTGGGTTAGGTATGGTTAACCCAGTGGTGTTTCTAGTAAACACCTTCATTAAAATTAATTTGGCAAACCTCTTTGAAAGAGAAAGGGCTCCTCTGTGGATATCCTCCTGCAGGGGATGGTTTCGGCCTTTCTTCCAGGAATGGGAGACAGGAGGCCAAGCGAAAGACCTGCGTGTACCCCATGGGCACCTCCCGGCTTATGCCGCCCCGGTTCTGAAGGTTGTTCGTCGGTGGGGTCTGGAGGCGAGGGAGATCAAGACCATGTCGAGAAAATTTCTTGACAGAAAGGTCTTGTTGACCTGCTTCCAGAAGCCCCTGGCGCTCAGGGACTGCCCAAGTAGCGACCTCGGGGTGGGATTAAAACTTTTAAACTCTGTGAGGATTCCCCAGAAGTTTTGGGATCTGGCTTGGCGCTGCTTCCATGGGAGGCTGTATGTAAGGGGCAATCTGAAGTACAGAAACTCCGATGAAAGAGGTTGTCCTCGGGAGGAGTGCGATGACACGCTGGAAAGCATGGACCATTTCTTGCTTCAGTGTCCCTTCAATGCAGAGGTTTACAAACGGGTGGGTGCCTCCATCGGTTGGCCCGGTCTGACCAACCTCTCCTACGCTGGTTGGGCCTATGGGGCATTCGGAGACCTGGGTGGAAGGGATCATTGCACTTCTTTTTTAGTTAGTTTAGTGATCAGGTATTTCACGTGGAACGCACGGTGCTTAGTATCGACTCAGTGTAAAATCCTCCTGGAGGACGAGGTGTGTAGGAATATCATGGGTGACCTGGTGAAGGTCCGGTCTCTGGAGGTTGAGAAACTGGGTGCATCCAAGGCCTCTCGACTTTGGAGGGGCTTCAATTTTAGGGTGCCCTAGGTGGAACCAACCTTCAGGGGGAGGGGAGGGAGTGCCCCTGGGTATTAGACTGGAGGTGGGGGTCTGCACCTGGCCATGACACCGGGAAATAGCGATAGGGACAGAATGAGAGACAGCAGGAGGGACAGATTAGTTTATAAAGTAATAAGGGATAGAGATAGGGCAAGCAGCATAGGTTTAGCGATAGGGACCGGGGTGGTGGTTGGGGGTTGGCTTTGGCCTCTGGGCTGGTGCTCTAGGGGGGCTTTCCTCTCTCTCTCCTCTGGTGATGGGCTGAGTAAGCACAAGTAGGTTTTTGTTTTGAGCTTTTTGGAGACAGAAAAAGGGCTTACAAGCAGCCAAACTTAGGTTTTCGGGTTATTGTATACAGTATGATATTTTGTTATAGTTATGTGTCGGTATGATTATATGGTGTATAGGTGTATGCATGGGTTTGAGTGAATGTTTAGATAAGATGGGCAGTAGATAGGTGGGGTGGGGGGCCTGGGGGTGTGCCATCCCGATTCTGGACTACGTGGACGTGAGGAGGACATGAGACGTGGGATCGGGCTGGGTGGGTGATGTGTTGGGTGGTGGGGGCCAGCATCTGAACTATGCGGACATGGAAGGACATGAGGCGTGATGCTGGTTGGGGGAGGTGATGGGTGGTGATGGATAAGTTAGTGTGTACAGGGTTAGGTATGAATGTGGATAAGTTAATAAAATAAAATAAAAAAAAAAGTAAAAAATATATAAAAAAAAAAAAAAAAAAATAATAATTGAAAAAAATTAGAAAAAAATAAATATATATATATTTTGGCTTTGTTTTGTATTTTTTGTGTTTTGTTCTTTTCTTTTCATTTACATGGTGCACTGGAGT